>NC_142929.1:182692134-182697134 GCF_046866305.1 Octopus bimaculoides | reverse complement strand
ATTCAAATTTTGGCACAATGTCAGCAATTTCGTGGGCGGGGTGGGTTGATTAAATCGTCCCCGAAAAGGATAAAAAGGCAAAGTCGTCCTCGGCATAATTTGAAATCAGAACTTAAAGACGGACGAAATGACAATTCTGCCACCTTGCCAAGTGGATGATGCTGATGATAATGATGATGATGACAACGGCAACGACGACGACGACGATGTTGACGATGACGACGACGACGACGACGACGATGATGATGATGATGATGATGATAATGAGCAAGAGGAGGAAGAGACAAAGAGAGAAGAGAATCGAAGAAAGAAAGAAAGAAAGAAAGAAAGAAAGAAAGAAAGGAGTGATAAAAATGAAGAGTCCATAAGAAAGATATATTATGACAACGTCCATAGAGGTTATGTTTGCAATTCACCAGCTATACATAAATATTTATACATGGATATACACTTTAACAGTAAGCTTTATGTTTTCAATATTTTACTTATTTTCTTATATACCTAACGTATTCCATGTAAATATTTTATATATATATATATTATATACTAATGTGGGTATTGAACAGATGTGATAAAAGGAGATAAATATCAGTGAAGAAAAAACGCACACGAAAAACTCTGTAATAAACTGTATCTTACAGTACGTTTCAATAACTTTAGAAAAAGTAAACTTCATATAAATAACTTATGTTTGACCTTTACAGAAGAATCGAAACTCTCAGACAAAAGTTCGTGTTTTGATTCGAATCTAATGTCAGTTTAGTTAACAATAGATATGAATTAATTGTAAAATAGTCTACTATACAAATACTTTCGAATAATACACCCAGTTGTACACACAGATAATGCATGCGTATGTATTGGTAAAAGAAACGTATATAAGCACGAAAGTACATACGTCGCCTGTATTCAATCGATGTTGGATTGTTTATTTATTGGGACCAAATGTGACTCGTTGGTCGGTAGTCTTAGATTCTCTTTTGATGCGATGATTCCAGCTTTCTTCCTGGTTATAAAAAGTAAATCAGTGTGCTTGTGATTAGTAAACATATCACTCTTATTTTAGCACTTGACGTTTTAAATGAGAACCCAGATTTCTTCTTATTCCGCCAAAATAACACACGGCATCTTGGTCGATTGATCGAAGCTGTAAGTATTCGAAAGCTAGTGTCGGACATTTTTTGTCAATTATTCACAAATCCAATGTTAAACATCTATATTATATATAGATTATAATATACACAATACACACGCATATATATATACTTAATATACACAACACACACGCGTATATATATATATATATATATATATATATATATATATATATATATATATATATATATATATATATATATATATATATATATAAATTAGAGTGTGTGTATGTGTGTGCGTGCGTGCGTGATGCATATGTTCCTTATGGATTGAAAACTTACCGATTTTGACGTATGAGGTATCAAAACATTCAGTAAACTTTCGGTGACCAAATAAAGTATGTTTCACGACTTCTTTTTACTACAAAAAGAACCTCGAACGCCAGGTTGGGTCCTACAATTTTGAGGTCTTTAATAGAAGTGCAATGCCTTTCAGTTATGCTTATTCAAGAATTTTTTATTCGGAGTTGTTATAAATCTTCTCAATTTTGTTAATTTCGGAATTTGCAGGGTTCACACAACGCGTTTAGCATATTGACCTGTACAACAATTACTTGCAGTCTCAGTTGAACGCATATGATTTTCTCAGAACCTGAGGCTTTTAAAATCGTACGTTTTCTCTTGTGGCTCTTTACTTAATTAAAACAGCTTAATTAGAACGTGCGTTTTTTTACGGTTAATTTCTACCTTCTTTGGGGTCTTTTTTTCTAGAAACTGAATTTAGCAACAAGATTTTCCGAATATTGTTTCTTTCTGGTTGGTGTACGAGCATATTGGTTTCCGGTTTTGGCACAGACCAACAATTTCGAAGGAATGGGTTTGTCGATTACAACAACCCACCCCAGCTTTCAACTAGTACTTATTTTATCGACCCGGGAAGGATATAACTCAAAGTTGATTTCCACGGAATTCGAACTCAGCACGTGTTTTTAGCGGAATTCGAACTCAGACGATGTTTTTAGCGGTGTTTCGCCCAGCATACTAACGATTCTACCTGCTCGTTGCCTTTGGTGTATGAGTAAATTATTTAGACTTATTATCAGACTTACTGTGGCGTGGCTACTGAGAGATTTAATTGCACTGGTACTTATTTTGTATAGTATTTTAATGCTAACTAGGGGTTTATGCTATGGTATAAATGCGTGGGTAGTGTATTACCGGCTGTTTCTACTTTCTATCCGGTCGCCTTGGTCACTCATGTAATTCACGTTATGCGTTATACTTGCCTACTGATATGTTTTTTCAAAGAAGTGTCAATAATTATATTGTTGAGTATAACTTGATGATTCTTCCGCTGGGCATTGTGGAACTTCGTGAAAGTTTAATTCAGTGATGTGAGAGTGATTTTATAGTGATGGCCAGGCGGCCAGATGAGCTTTAGGGAATTATTTACCAACTGATGTGTGATAATTATGTGTGGAGACGAAAGTTACATCGGAAGTGATTTTATTTTATTCGGCGCGTTATATAGGTGTGTCGAGATTGAAAGCATTATATTTATTTATTTTTTAAATTTAATGTTTTATGTTGTTGCTTTCTCTATTTTCAATGCTTACATTTCTAGTGTATGTAGTGATTTAGTGGCTTAGTGGCCGAGTCTGGGTTTTTTTTGGTGCATACATATGAGCAAATACGGACGCGCACATAAACGTATATATAGATGTATTTATGTATCTTTTTGAATATATACATAAAGAGAGAGAGAGGGAGAGGGAGAGGTGCGGGCGTGAATGTATGATAAGAAGCTTGCTTCCCAACCAATGGTTCCCGATATCAATCCCACTGCGTAGCGCCTTGGGCAAATGTTTTCAACTATAGCCTCGAGCCGACAAAAACCTTGCGTGCAGATTCGGTAGACGGAAGCAGAAAGAAGTGGCGTGTGTGTGTGTGTGTGTGCGCGCGCGTGTGTGTGTATGTGTGTGCGCGTGCGCGCATGTGTTTGTGTCTGTGTTTGACCTCCACCCCACTCCACCGCTTGACAACCGGTGTTGGTGTGTTTACGACTCTGTAACTTAGCGTTTCAACAAAATTATCCGATAGATTAAGTTCCAGGCTTTAAAAAGTAACCCCTGAGGTCGATAAAACTCTTCAAGTCGGTGCTTCGGCATGGCTTCAGGCAGACAGACAGACAGATAGACAGACATAAATAGAGAGAGAGAGAGAGATATATACTACACAAACATACATGCATACATACATACGTATATACATATGTACATACATACATATATACACACATACATACATACATGTGTGTGTATGTGTCTTCCTACCCTTGTCTTTACTTTCTTTCACTTTTTATTTATATTTTCGTCATTCTATTTTAGTCTATAGCGTGTATGCTTGTGTTGACATCGGACTTAGTATTTTGTGCCAACAGAACATTCATTTTCCCTTTTTATCTCCGGAGTCCATCTTTGCAATAGCTGGCAGGCAACTACGGGCTCTGTATGAATTTCTGAATATGTAGCTATGCTTTCCCACATGTATGACTTACTTACTTGCTTCCATCTTTCTTGGTATATAAGTATGCATGCACGCTGATGTATGTGCATTTATCAGGCACCTTCTGCTTTCGGGTTCTCCTCTAATGATCCAGGCCAGAACCCAGTATAAAAGTTCAGCTAATCGTGTATTCGAGTCTATTAGTCGTCGTAGTGAAAAGCTCTCCCTGTACGCTCTAGTGTTCAGTATTTTCACTTACCCAAGGAGTGAATTAAACTACGGACAAATTGCAGAGTTACAAGCTATTCGATTAACGTAAATTATTGTACTCTGCTATGGTATTGAGTACTTTACTGCAGGTTCATTAAGACTAATACGCATTTATGTATGTGTTTGTAGAGAGAGAGAGAGAAAGAAAGAAAGAAAGAGAGAGAGAGAGAGAGAGAGAAGAAAGGAAGAGAGTGAGACATACAGCCAGACATAGAAACATACATAGATGTATACAGATAGATAGATAGATAGATAGATAGATACATACATACATACATACATACATACATACATACATACATACATACATAGAAAAGTTCTAGAATATATATTGCAATGTAAAATTTATAGTTCCACTGAGTCACACCTCTCTCCGGTTTGCGACTGCCCAAGCAACTCACAGGGCGTTGGTCGAGCCGAGACTAGAAGACACCCGTCTTAGAAGCCAAACAGTGAACTGAACCCGGAAGTATGAAGTCGGAAAGGAAACTTCTTATGAGCTAGACAAATGACTAAGGTTGTCAAAAAAATTGATTTAAATTCTGAATTCTAGTCTAAATGTCACTAACAATATAAGTTTCACTAAGGTACCTCAAAATTATTCTTTTCTACTCTAGGTACAAGGCCCGAAATTTTTAGGAATGGGACCAGTCGATTAGATCGACCCAAGTACGCAACTAGTACTTAATTTATCGAACCCGAAAGGATGAAAAGCAAAGTTGACCTCGGCGGAAGATAACTCAAAAATATGAACATAAGTAAATTATTTGATGAGAACTTAAAATATAATTTTGTCATTGTCGTATTTAGCTCACGACTAAATTCCTTACAGGTCATTTCTCTCTCTGCCTGTTCATTTCTTCTTCCATCTTCTCTTCTATCATACTACCCCATTGTGGTGCAACAATGTGTAAGCATACACTTGTTAACAAACCATATATTATCGGTTTTATCTTTCTGCAGTATAGTGGACACGAGTGTAGCTCTTCTATTTTAGGGGCGATTGTGTTTTATGCATCCTTTTGAAAAGCCTCACCTCATCATACATTCCCAAAAATATAAATATAATCTTATATGAACTCTGCTGACATCATATAAAGATATTGAAACTTGCATCAACAGATGACA
>NC_142929.1:182657134-182689634 GCF_046866305.1 Octopus bimaculoides | reverse complement strand
GCTGAATGATGCAGCATGCCAAAAAAAAATCGTAGATAAGCGGATTTAACTGATTTATGCATGCTGGTTCAGAATTTCAGCTTATCCATAGGCAGCCTTTGGGCTTTTTCATATACAATTCTCTGAATAAGCAAATACGTAGCAATAAATCGAGCATAACTCCAGAACAACTTCATGTGATATCAACAGAAATCAATATATTTTATTCCAATCCTTATTTTGAAGGTCACTTGTGTACAGAAAGTAAGGACAAATTACTTAGAAATGCTATTTCTTCACAAAAGCATATTGTAAAATATGTTTACTTTCAAGTTATTTACTTATTTGATGTGCCCTCGCATTTCCTTTGTCTTTTCACATATGTGTTTCAGTCATGTATACATTTTTCTTCCATCCTCACTAAATTACTTTAAGCTATTATGTCTCTCTCAGTCACGAACCTCTTTCATGAAATATAATTCAAGTTCCGATATTTGTTTTTCCTCGGGGAACCAATCATTCATTCTATCTATTTTTATTGTGTAGAAAAATGGTGTAAAAATTATAACAAAAAAAATTATCATCTCACCTGTAGATCATCTGATTAGAGCTTAGTGTTATTATATATTCAGTAGGATTCCCAGTAGACTAACGTGAAGTGATACAAAATGTACTGAAATTTTCCAAGTTTGACACATGTATTAACATATCTTCCTTTCTCGCTGCCCCTCTCTCTCTCTGCATCTACCTCCTCTCACTCTCAGTATCTCTCACTCTCTCACTCACTCTCTATTTCTCACTGCATATATATATAGATGCAGGAGTGGCTGTGTGGTAAGTAGCTTGCCTACCAACCGCATGGTTCCGAGTTCAGTCCCACTGCGTGGCACCTTGGGCAAGTGTCTTCTACTATAGCCTCGGGCCGACCAAAGCCTTGTGAGTGGATTTGGTAGACGGAAACTGGAAGAAGCCTGTCGTATATATGTATATGTATATATATATGTATGTGTGTTTGTGTATCTGTGTTTGTTCCCCCACCATCGCTTGACAACCGATGCTGGTGTGTTTACGTCCCCGTAACTTAGCGGTTCGGCAAAAGAGACTGATAGAATAAGTACTAGGCTTACAAAGAATAAGTCCTGGGGTCGATTTTCTCGACTAAAGGCGGTGCTCAGGCATGGCCGCAGTCAAATGACTAAAACAAGTAAAAGAGTAATGAGTAAGAGTATATATATATATATATATATATATATATATATATATATATATATATATATATGTGTGTGTGTGTGTGTGTGTGTGTGTGTGTGTGTGTGTGTGTGTGGTTTTCATGGATGCATTGGCCCGGTACGGCGCACGGTTGCGCCTTGCCGACCAGTTTCTCGATGACAAGCGCCAACCGCTTGGCTAACACCTTGGCCAAAATTTTCAGGTCTGCATTGAGCAGAGTGATAGGCCTAAAGTTATCTATGGTATTCCCCTTGTTTGGATCTTTCTTTAGCAGCGTTGCGGCTCCTCGGCTCACAAAACCAGGAATGCTCCCGTTCTGTTGCCAGTTGCAGTACACCGCCGCCAAGACGTCTCCAAACAAGTCTGGCCTACAGTTGTAAAGCTCGTAGGGCAGACCATCCAAACCCGGAGATTTGTCCCTCACTTCCGCCGCCGTGACGGCACCTTCGCAGCACTCCGCCTCTCTTGCTGAGAGTCGTGACAGGCTGTGCAGGTAGGTACTGAAGTTCACCCTGCGTTCTCGCTCGCCACTCGTCCCGAACAGTCGGGCAAAATGCCGCTGAAACGCCTCGCACATCTTGCTCGGCTCGAGCAATTCGCGCCCCTGTTCATCTACCAGAGACCGAATGGTGGCTCTGTTGCCTCGCTGCGCCTCCGCCACCCGGGCCTCTCGTGTGGCTCCAACACATTCGTTCCTTAGAGCATGTATCCTTGCCCTGACAGCACATCCTTCGTGTTTGGCGTTGAAATGTTGATCGAGGGCCAATTTCGCTGCCAAAACGTCGGATGCGATGCCGCTTTTTAATGGCTCCTCTAAATTATTCACTAGCTCTCCCCTTACTCTGTTTCTATCTACGGCTAGTGCCTTGCTATATCTAGTTGCTTCTGCTTTTACTGCTCTCTTGAGGGCAAACCACCATTTGTTGTTGATGATAGCTCCCGTCAAGGCTCTCTTTACTAACGTGCTAATCCGGTCTCTGAAAACTTGTCTCGACGAGAAAGACGCGTTTAGTTTCCAGTAATCGGGACCCTGCCTATGTGCCTCATCTAAGTCGAGCGTACACGTAACAAGTTTGTGATCCGTGTAGCTGACTGTGTGGAACTGTGGACATCCTAAGCTATCCCTATCTACTGTCCTACACAGTATCCTATCTAGATACGATCTCGACGACCCAATGCGGTTGCTCCATGTCCTCGTTGGCACATTTGGGTGTTCGAGTCGGTACCTGTCAGACAGTTGAAAGCGTCTGAGCAGGTCTCTGAGGCATTTGCATCCTCTTCTATTGTTGTCTCTTCCTACATAGTCTAGATGCGTGTCCAAGGTAGCATTCCAATCCCCCACTAAAAGTAAAGGACGAGACGTTCCCAGGAATAACTCTAGACGTCGAAAGAAATCCGACCGACCTGCTAAAGGAGGAACATAGATTGCTAGCAGCCGAAAAGCGCAACCATCGCTGCCGTCGACATACAGCACAACCAGTCTACCCTCTGGGTCTATGAATATCGTCTTTACTTCGAGATCCAGACACTTGCGAAGAAGAACCGCCGTGCCACTACCGCCCATCTTCGGCAGACAGGGAGAAAAATAAAGGTTAAATTGTCCGCCAAACATGGAATTTAGGGCCCGCGGTTCCTAATGGCTATGATATCCAAATTGTGTGACTTGATGTCATTTAAGAGGTACCCTTGTTTCCAAAGGGACCCCAAGCCACACACATTCACACAACCAATCTTCGCCATGATTCTATTTAAATATGTGCATTAAAGCAGAAAACAAAAGGAACAGTGAGCTACTTACCGTTCGAAAGTTTTGTTTCCTCCTTGGATTTTTCACCAAGGCGGCTATTGTACAATTTCTTGCACAAATATTTTTGACATCCCCCTACCGCGTTGGGGTAGAGGGATTTTATTTTGTGGTGTAATGCTGGTGTTACATGATAACTTTTAATGTGTTTTGGCAGTGTTGTGCGTGGGTGGTTGTTTGTTTTGATGTCGTTATTTGTGATGTTTGTTTTAGAGTTGATGTATTTTAGAGTTGATGTATTTCATCAACTCTGTGTTTGTAGTGTCTATTGCTGTTAGCATTGTTTTTGGTGTTTTATTATGGGTGTCTATCATGTAGGAGTTGGGAGTGTTTTCGGGAGATGTGAATTTCCCTGCTTTGTTGTTGTTCGTTTTTCTTTTTTTGCTCCTCTTCCTCCTTCCTTTTTGGGCTATTTTCCATTCCTCAGTACTTGACTCGTTTTCAGATGAAAACTCTGAGGAATCGGAAGGAGGTAGAGGCATTTTGTATGGATCTGTGTTTGCTTGTGTAAGTGGTTGTGTTGTTGTTTTTATTGTTGTTAATTGTTGAATTTTTGGTTGTGGTGTAAGTGATGTGGGGGAAGGGGTATCAGTTTTTGTATTGTCTTTTCTTTTTTCGTCTTCTTTGTTCGTTAATTTTGCGGTTTTTGTTGTATTTTCTTTCGTTGATGTTGTTAATGTTGCTTTTGTTGTTTTTTGTGTGGATGGCGGTGTGGGCAGCAAGGTTTTTTTTGTGTGTTTAGTTAGTTCTTGTTGTTGTTGTTGTGTTTTTAGGGCAGTCGGACACTCCTTTTTGAGGTGTGCCTCGCTGTCGCATAAGTAACAGTGAGGCCGCCTGCCCTCTACCACTATATGTAACTTTTGATTTGTTGCCAAACGGATGTATGGTGGGATTTTTTAATTTCTTGTTTGTTTGTGTGGAACAGGATTTGTATGTTTTTTCCCGTCCAGTTGTTTTCTCCAACGTTTATTTTAAGTATGTTTATGTTGTCCATGTCGACACATATGGCTGATATCAACCATAGTGTGTCTATTGTTGGAGGTGCGTGCTTTATTGTTACCTTTGTTACTTTTGGCCAAGGTAACTGGGTAACATTGTTATTTCTGGTGTGTGAAGAGTTAGCGTTGAATACCTCTTCGCCAACTCTTCATTTCGAAAAATCACCTGTACTTGTGCAAATCTATACCAAGTAATATATGATTTTTTATCCCAAATTGATTGCAAACATTTTTGAATTTTGTCTATACTGGCCTGTTCCGGCCTTCAATTTTTAGTGTTTATGATTTTATATATTATTGTTTTTCTACTTGTTTCCTCTAATATGTGTTGTGGCATGTTTAAGTGTCTTTCACCGCTTTCTTTGGTGATTAATTTTCTCATTTCTATTATTTCTTTTGTTATGTAGGACACAACAGTTTCACTTTGCTTCAAAGCTTCAGCAAAGTTTTTGTTTTTGTTATTGTTGTTATTGTTGTTGCTGGTGCTGGCACTGGTATTGGTGGCAGATGTGGTATTTGTGACTGTGTCAGTGGTGTTGTGGCTTGTATTCATTTTCCTTCCTCTCTTTCGCTTGCTGCTGGTGAAGAGAGCAAAGGTTGAGTTGAACTGTTGCTGCTGCTGCTGCTGTTGTTGCTGTTGTTGTTGTCGTTGTTGCCGGTGGTGGTGGTGGTGGTGGTGATGATGGCGTCAGCAGAAATGGTGTTGACGTCAGATACTTTGGAGACATCGTCTGTGTTCTGTTTTGTAAATTTGGTTACAGTTTTGTTTTTGTTGTTGTTGGTGGTGGTGGTGGTGTTAACTTTCAAGTTAATACTTGCATCTGTGTGTGTGAATTCTTTTTTTCTTCTCCATTCTCTCGTTTAACTGTGAGGAAGGAAGACTAGGAAATTCTTTTTCGAACGAAACACTGCAAAATTCAGCGTTCGTTTGACGAAATTTTTCTTGGCTAGAAGACGCCATCGTCTCAAAATAAAAATGGCTAGAAAGCCGAAATTGATTTTTAAAACCTGGAAATGTGCCACACAGGGCAGATTTCCGTTGCAAAAAACTTGCACAAGAGAGTCTATAAGTTGTTTTACAACTTTCTATATAAAATAAACTTTACAAACAAACTTTTTAAAACATAAAAAAGGCAAAACTTACGGAGCCGACATAGAGATAGATAGATAGATAGATAGATAGATAGATAGATAGATAGATAGATAGATAGATAGATAGATACATGGATGGATGGATGCATGCATGCATGGATAGGTAGAAACCAAAAGCTTTTTCACCACGAACATTAAATCTTTGTACACAGTCATCCCTCACAATGACGGTCTACTAGCACTTAAACACTTCTTAGACCGTCGTTAGTCATAACATGCCTAGGTGAGACAGGCTGACACTGAAGTGGCTTCGCGCCTTCCATTGTCAGTTAACGTTTAGACAGTGTCATGTGACAACTTGCTGGGGCTACTTGCTGGAGCCTAGCAGCGGGAAGTTTAAACAGTGTCACGTGACAACTTGCTTGGGCTGCCTACTGGACCCTAGCAGCGGGAAATTTAGACAGTGTCACGTGACAACTTGCTGGAGCAGCCTGCTGGAGCAGCCTGCTGGAGCCTAGCAGCAGGTATAAAAAGGGGAATTTGACATGACAATCAGTCGGACGCTGACACTCGTTGATGCTGCATCGAAAAGGCCAGGGAATAGAAGAAAGACATGCACCCAACACCAGAGCTGAAGACACCTCCGAAAGGAGCGGCCCCGCCCCGTCAAAACGGTAGAGGAGTAGGGGCCGAAACCGGACGTGGTTCCTCCTGATGATGTCTTCAGCTAACTGGATCCTAATCCACCAAGGGAAGGTATGTCGGAAGAAAGTAATTCAACAACGCGGGTTGATGAACCGTAACACGTATGTCCAGAACCTCCTGGAAAATAACCATAGCGAGGGACATTCCACAGTTGAATTAGAACAGTCACAAACAGTAAAAGAAGACATGATCCCAACACCAGAGCTGAAGACACCTCCGAAAGGGGGTGGCCCCGCCACGTCAAAACGGTAGAGGAGTAGGGGCCGAAACCGGACGTGGTTCCTCCTGATGATGTCTTCAGCTAACTGGATCCTATAAAGGAGCTGTTGTGGTAGCAGACCACGAAACATGGTTAAAATTCCTTCCTCCTCCGCCTAGCTGAGCTCGTCTTAACACTCAATTGTTTTTCCTTCTCTGGTGAATTTTGTAAGCGTTCCAGTGGTGTTGCTATGGACACCAAAATAGGCCCTAATTATGCCAACCTCTTTGTAGGTTATATGGAAGGCCAAATCTTTGCTCACTTCCCAAGACCCATCTCAGAGCTTTATGGTCGTTACATTGACGACTGCATTGACGCCACAAGCTTTAACAGACACCTGCTCAACGATTTTATTTCTTTCCTTAACACCTTTCACCTAGCCTTGGAATTCGCCCACACCATATCTGATACTTCTGTCTGCTTTCTGTCTGAACATCTCCGCCAACATACACAAGTATAAAGGTACGAATTCCCGCTCCTACATCCACTACCCTTCTTCTTATCCCAAACAGATTAAATCCGCTATACCTTTCTCTCAATTTCTCCGGCTTCGACGACTTTGCAGCATCGATTCGGATTTTGAATCCCATTGCAAAACGACGAGACAGTTTTTTCTTGATCGACGGTATCTTCCATCAATTTTGACCCGGCACTCTACCGAGCCCAAGCCATCAACCACACCATAGGACTCCTACCATCTTTACGCACTTCCACCGACTGAATGACACTCTCTCTCTCATCTACCACTCGTCCATCCTCTCTCTCACAAACACACCCACAACTTTCGCATTCTTTTTTCTGGCCCAACAATCGCCCCTATCTTTTCCACACCACAACTCCCGTCTTTTTAAAATGATAGGGGTCTTAGAAATCTCCTTGTTAGAAGCTTCACAGATCCTAGCTCCACACAATCAGGAACATTTAAACGTTCTCACCGACGATGTAATATATGCTCCTACATCAACAATATCACTACCATCACGGGGCCCGAGAAACAATATCACATAACACACCACTTCTGTTGCACTTCGGCGAATCTCATATATTGCATCATATGCAAACTCTGCGATGCTCTATACATTGGAAACATAGGGCGACGCCTTAAGGATCGCTTTCGCGAACGCATCAGAAACATAATGCTACATATGCCAGGCCAACCTGTCGCCACCCACTTCAACACTGTGAATCATTCTGTTGCAGATTTATCAGTGTCTGGTATGGTCTTGCACCACGGACACTGCTTCTCTAGGAAACGAAAGAAGCGACGTCTCAAATTTGATCATGGCATAACGTCCCCAACAGGCATGAATGAACGTGTTTCCTTTCATCCTTTCACCTCCTCTTAATTCTTTTTTACCCTTTTTTACCCTTATCCTCCTTCCACACTCTCTCTGCAAGATTCCCGTATTTGCTTACCTCTACTCTCTCTAATACCTTTTTCCTTCTCCTTTCTGCACGCCCTCTCCTATAACTTCTGTTCCACGCTAGCAGCCCGTGTTATTCTGCGTCCATTATCAGTTCCATCCAGTTTTTCAAGCTGAGAGGACGTAAAATCTGTTTGACTTTTTGCTCCTTTTCTTCTCTTTTTCACTGCCCCCTGACGAAAGATTGAATCCGAATCGCTGGATATTCCACTCCTCACAGAAGTTCACTGTACCCCTTTCACATTTTTTCATACTTTTTCAAAACTTGCCAACGCAGAACTATCACAAATGATAAGCGAATTATCAGCCGTACTGGCAAATCAATGAAATATATACATACAATATTCGATACGTACATATGTGCACAAGGGTACTACATGAGTACCTATATTGCTAAAAAATAGAAGTCAAAAAATACTTCTGTACCACCGAATAGTCACAAATCTATTACAGACATGATAGGAAAACATATCAGTGAACAATAATAATGTCTTACTTCTACTGGTCAGAACAAATAAATGCTGGTCAACCTGGTACCGGTTTCGAAATATAGCGCCAAACAGGTGCCCAATTTCTCATCAACCAAAGTCTGCCAGCTAAATTACTACTAACATTCTCCCCCACTATGCCTGCAAAAGTTCGTTTGAAGTGACCAAGCATTATAGGAACAAAAGAAATGTGTAGAATTATTTATAAATAATTTAGTAGAATGCATTTTCAGTACCAGTGCTCATCCCAACATTTGGGATACTTGTTTGATCTGTAGAGGAAATCCACTCCATAGATATCAAAACCCGAAAAATCCTGACAACAACTGGGAACTCCAAAAGAAATGAAGATTGTAGAAGCCTTATATCAGTGCAGATGGCCTTCGAATGCCATATGGTATCACTCAGACATCATCTGCTAAACAACAGCAGCAAAAATAAATATATTAATGCTACGGCGAAAAGTGAAATGAGCAACATTGTACGAGTTGGCAGTGAACTCCTCAAGAAACACTCTGAAAACAGCTGGGTTCTCTTACCTCAGAGAAGACCGGGATGGAAAGCACTCAGCATACAAAAAAAAGGTCATGCATGGGTACGTTGCCTGGAAGCTTGAAGAAGACAGTAGAATTGGCACAAAACGCAGCCTATCTTGGACACAAGACCACTACATTACATAGCACTTTGAAGGTTATGCGTTTGAAATCCAGAAACAGGAGATTGCCACAAATTACCTGGTGAACAAGAGAGACATTGATACTCCTGTAATCCCAAAGTGCAATCGCATGTGTAGGCTATGTCATGTTTTTGTCGAAGACATTACGCATGTGATTAGCAACTCTTCTAAAATGTCACACGGTACTACCTCCCTATACGGTACGATGTTGTCACTAAAGCCATTTACAATGCCATCCGCAAAAACGACTGTCCTGAAATAAACTTAGAAAAGCCCTGTTATGGAATACATTCACAAACACCAATTCAAGGAAAACTGGTGGCATATTCCCATCAAACCATCTGTCAAATTTAAGCATAACAGACTGGACATTTCTGTTTGTGACAGGGAGGGGGGGGGGGGGGGCAAAAGTGTGTACCATCATAGAGGTTAGCTGCTCTGCAGATATAAATATCTCTTTGAAAATCAAAGAAAAAGAGGATATTTATGAACAACTGCTTCGAAACTTCCAACTTCTATATTCAGACTATGAATTCATATTCATACCAAAAATATTTGGAGCACTAGGTTTTGTTAGTAAATGCTTAAATGAGAATCTGGATAAACATGGATTTTCAGAAATAGAAACTAAATGGCTGATCCGTACATTACAAGTCCAATCTGTGAGCGGAACAGTAAAAATATGCAAGACTTTTCTCAAGTTCCAAATGTGAATATGTCTGTGTTAACTACATCCCAAAGATGGAGCCTTGTATCTTTGGTGGAAACCGGCTCCCTATACATAATACTGTGTGCGTAAATCTTCGCGATACTTTTGCGACACCCACATCCAGGTTATTTTCTATCAGTTGCGTCTCTTAAATCCATCTGCTTGATTTTAACTGTTTATTATCATCCGCTTCTCGGAGGGGTGCTTAACAAGCTTGTTTAGTTTCGGGAAAATCTTGGTAGTGTTTGTTGCGCTATTTTATATCTTAAGTAAAAATCCAGCTACAGTCAAGTTTGCTTTCATAATTTGGCATGGATTGAATAATGTTCCACTCAAGCACTAAGGTCCACGGGACCAACTATCTGCTCTCACTAAATAGCTATCCTTGTCCCTAAATAGAAATCATTATAGCAGTATTCACAATCTTCGTGTAATATATTATTGTATGAGTATTTTAAGGAAATTTGGTTATGTCTTAGCATCTTTTTACATGTGAACTGTACTGCGACTACTGACCCTGTCCTTGGTTCGATCTCATCGTTTCAACTTTGTATCATTCTTTGATGTTTATTTTTTTGTATCCTTTTCTTTTCTATGGAATCAAATAAAACGGCTCAGCAAGTATTTTTCATTTTTATGTTATCTTCTGTTGCTTTAAATATCTGAAGTAGTCTTTGTTATATTCACCAAAATATATTTTCACGAGTCATTAATCACATCTCTCTTTCACATTGATCATATTTCATATCTCCCCTTAAATGTTCACTCTGCTTCTCTCTTTACTTTTTCTTTTGATCTAGCAAGTTATACCTATATGTGTTCCATAATATAACAGCCAAGCGTTTGTTTCTTTTGTCATAGTTTACACATCTTTTAATTCAGTATCGATGTTTCCTTTTCTTTTGTTTCTTTCGGTAGTGGTTAGGGCGGGGACATGTTGCGGACGCCGGTCAATTCATATTTATTCTCTTGTTTCAATATGTTTCTATTATCTTGTTGTTTTTTTTTAATCAATCATTAGTATTAATTGCGGTGTATTATTTATAGCAGCAGTATCATCATCCTCATCGTCACCATCGTCACGTCGCCACCGTCATCATGGTTATCGTTATCGTCGTTACGGTCGTCGTCGTCATCATCATCATCATCACCATCACCATCATCATCATCATCATAATCATAATCGTTGTTGTTGTCATCGTTATCGTCGCCATCATCGCTGAAGTCATCGTTGTCGTCATCGTCATTGTTGTCGATGTCGTCGCCGCCCTCAATTATTATTATTATCATTATCGTTATCATCACCGTCAGCGTCAGCATCACTATTACTATCATTATCATGATTAAGTGCCACTATGTAATATGCACGCTATGTTAGCAAATCTACCACCACGGACTCCTCCCGTATTCATGCTTGACTGATTTCCAAATGCACGTCAAATAGTTTTTGCCACATCTAGAGCAAACAATGTTATCATCTGAGTCGGTCGTGAAGATCATACCGTCTCTTTCATTTACCAACATGGTCCAGTTTGTGGCACTGTATTTGGTGACCATAATGGAGCAAATACTGGAGTGAGTATGTTTCAGGGGGAAAATGTTTTCGTCTCGTCTAAGTACTCATTAACATTTTCAAGTTCTATATGCAGAAGAACGTGATGTAAATTTAATAATCGATGGATGAGAGTGGCAAACCGAGCATGACTAAATGAACCCCCTTTAATTATGAGACTCTATGTTAGCTGTCAGAACAGTAAAAGGGCCATTAATTTTGGTGTCATGATAATTTTTTCTAATTTTTCTTTATTTTTCTTTTTTGTTCCGTGATCCGATATACTCAGTGGCTATTTTGGGGGCCATTTCATGATAATTTTTGTTCCACATCCTTATTACTATTTATAGATACTTGTTTATTAATGTCTCTATTGCTTTCTTAATCTCACAATTTTACTCTTTTTATATCCCTTTCGTTCCTATTCGTTTTCATTAATTCTATCTCGTCACCTTATAGCCGATATCTAGAGGAGGACTTTCAGGATACAGGCTTCTCTAGACAACGTTCCTAAATCCTTAGTCAACCAGTAATACCGAGATATGTTATCGGTCCTAACGTTAATCAGATATGCTATCGGGCAGGTCTTTTCGAAATGCATATGCAAAGCGATGAAACCGTTTTGCACTCAGTCGTGCAGAATCTGAGTACTGATCCTTAGTGGTTTTCTTTAAGACAATTTGTATCTAATATAAGATGGATTTGGTTATTGCCCCGGTATAACCCTGAAGATATCCTCACTGCAATTCTATGAAAGCAAATTGTGGGTGGAGTGAAAGGTGCTCTCTTTCAGTGAATTCGCTAATAGGTGTGTTTTTGTGAGTAAAAGAGTTAAAGTAGGTAGAACCGTTTGAAGAGCCAATATCTATTAGAAGAATTTCCATAAGATAAAGTTCTTAATGTAGCTGATAATCATGAATAGCACTATTTCATCCGCTTTATACTGTGGTCAGCACGACATAACTTTGGACTTGAAATTATGATGATTTCGTTTATAACCTTCTTAATTTCTTCTTCTTCTTCTTCTTCTTCTTCTTCTTCTTCTTCTTCTTCTTCTTCTTCTTCTTCTTCTTCTTTTTCTTCTTCTTCTTCTAACTACGGAGAAAAGAGGTAGAGAGAAACTTGAAATTAATTTGGCTAAATTTATTCTTTTCCTTTCTTCTTGAGCAGAAATAAGGTAGAGTGAGAGAAAATCTTTCTACATATATACATACATTCATATAGATAGATAGATACATACATACATTTATATATATATATATATATATATATATATATATATATATATATATTTCTACATACACACACATGCATACACGTACACACTATATATATTTATAATCCATTTTGTAATGCTCCCTGCATTTGATGCCCTTGTGGCATATATAAAAGAATTCCTACTCATCGTCATGATCACCGTCCTTCAAATCATTATTAAAAGCTGCCCGCCTTTGTTTATGTTGACGCTTGTTGTTACTGGTATTGACAGCAGTGATGATTGTCATGGAAAATCTACATTTCCTTCAAGTAGTTCCTAATTGGATCATATTCTTCTACTGATGCTAGCCTGCTGGTCTTGTTTACAAGATATTATTATTATGTTTCAAGCTACATTGTTTTACAACAGTATTTGTTCTTTACTAAATCTCTGCAAAAGTTTTCTTCAAACATTTCAGAATCTCTGTCTAACATCGCTATCAATATGCCATATACGCCATTCGTATTATTCACATTGTTTTCCGTTCTTTTCTTCATAAAATTTCTGTTTATTTTTTTTTTATTTTGTAATATAGTTTTGCTTTTCTATTGTGTTATCTGACAGTAAAATTGTTCCCGTCGTAAAGAAAAAAAATTGGTTTTGGACAATGCATATAATATGAAAAATGTTATTTTCACTGAGAAGAAAAAAAGAGACAAATAACAATAAATCTAAGAGAAACAAGGAAAGCATGAAAAAACGCAAAACGCATTTATTTTCAATTTATAACATGATTTCCGAATACCATATATATATGCCGTTGTTAAAATGTCATTTTAAACAAGGGAGGATATGTTTCTGTGCGATTAAAGTCAGAATCAATATTTCAAAATGAAACCAAGTAATTCTTATGTTTCATGTTATCCCAATGTGATTCATATTATATGGTAGTTTTATCCATTCTGTCTAATAACTAACAGGCACGATAATTAGATAGACTGAGAGATAGATAGATAGATAGATAGATAGATAGATAGATAGATAGATAGATAGATAGATAGATAGATAGATAGATAGACAGACAGATAGATAGATAGATAGATAGATACACATACAGATAGATAGATAGATAGATAGATAGATAAGTTAGATAAATAAATAGACAGATAGATAGAGAGAGAGAGAGGGAGAGACAGACAGACAGACAGACAGACATACCGACAGACAGGTAGACGGACAAACAGAGAGACAAATAGAAAGAGAGATATACAGACAGATTGAGAGGCAAATAGATCAGATACATGTGTAGATAGATAGATAGATAGATAGATAGATAGATAGATAGATAGATAGATAGATAGATAGATAGATAGATAGGTTCTTTTTAAAAACACAAAAATAAGACATATTTTGCCAATTGCTTTATTGTTTTATTAATGCTGGAATAAGAGCCAAGTCGATGTCTACAATTTCTTGTTTTGAACATTCGCTTATTTCGTTACTGTAATATTCTTCTATTTCACAGAATACATCTTTGAACAGACAATGTTTCATTATATATTTATAGCGTTATACGTTTTCTCATATCAGCGTTGGGAGAAGTACAATGCTGGTTCGCTCATATGATTCATTTTTTGCTCAGCACGTGGTATCATCAAACAAGGAAAAATAGAAGTAAGATATTTTGTTGTATTATTCATAATTTTCTTATTTTTTAAAATTTGTTACAGTATAAATCAGCACATGTATATCCTAATACAGTGGTATCTGCAATGAGAAAAAGATACTTTGAATGCTAAAGCACTAGAAAGCACAAAATTTATGCGCATTTATTAAGTAGATGCACTAGTGACAGCGATTATTAACACTATATATTCCAATGTATATACAAAAAACACAAATATATACATGTATGTGTGCGTGTGTGTATGTATAGTTAATTCAAAATACGGAGAAAAAGACAAGACAAAAACAACAACGTGAGGACATAGCACATGTAAAGTATTAATATGATGCTCAGAGAATGAAGAGAGTGGTTGTTTAACATATCGAGCATAGTTTGTTTTGGAAGCAGGAAGCATAGGAAAGTCCAAAGGGAAAGGAAGGAGGAAAAAAGTACCAACACTCTACGTGTAGTTACACTTTTCAAATGGCCGGAAATAGGACAATGAAAAATTGCTTTCTGGGACAGGAGAGTGGGACACGAGTGTGTGTATTTGCATGTATGTGTGTGGGGGCCGTAACTGAGTATGTGTGCGAACGGGTTGGCATATGTGTGTGCGTTGGTAACTGTGTATGTAATGTCGCAACAACAGTGACAGGTGTGTGTATGGGAGTGGCAGTATCTGTGTATGTGTGTGCATTGGCATGTGCACGTGAACGGAGTGGAAATGTGTATATGGATGTGTGTTTCAGTACGTGTATGAGTGTGTGTTTCTCTATATTTGTGTCATTCTGCTCACCCTCTGTATGAACGTGTGTATCTATTTTCTCTGTGTGCCACTCTGGTGCTCCCTCTCTCAATTTGTGTGTACGTTTGTGAGTGTATACGTATGTGCGAGCGTGTATATGTGTGAATGTGTGTTTCTTGGGTGTGCTGAGTATTGTGTGTGTGTGTGTGTGTGTGTGTGTGCTGTGTATGTGTGTGCTGTGTGTGAATGTTTGTGCGTCTGTGTGTGTATATGTGTGCATGTGTGCATGTGTGTCGTTGGGTGTGTGTGTTGTGTGTGGAGGGTTGTGTGTGTGGAGGGTGGTGTGTTTAGAGGATTATGTATGCAGAGGGTTTGCGTGAAGTGTTGTGTGTATGGAAATGGAGTGTCATTTGTGTGGAGATGAAGGATTGCGTGTGTGGATGTGAATGGTTGTATGTGTGGAGTGATGTGTGCGTTCCTGCGTGTGTGTGTGTGTGTGTGTGCGTGTGTGTGTGTGTGTGTGTGCGTAAGGGTATAAGGTGTGTAGGCGTGCTGTATGTGTGTACCAGTGTGGGAGTTTGTGTGTATTCGCAAGTGCGTATGGTGTATGTGTACGTGCGTGTCTGCGCGTAAGTGGATTTGTGGCGTGTGTGCTCTGCGCGTGGTGTGTGTATAGTGTGTATGTGGTGGGTGTGGTGTGGGTGTGGTATGTGTGTGGTGTGGGGTGTATGGGTTGTGTGGTCTAGGGTATGTGGTGTGTGGTATGGGAATATAATATATAAGAATTAATAGAGTTAATAATAAAAAATAATAAATGATAAATAATAGATAAAGTTTGGTAAAATAAAGACAAAGAAAAAGATTATGTGAACAAATCAGTAACAGAAATAAATAAAAAATAAAAAGGATTTAAAAATCGGAATAAATAACCAATAAATAACCGAATAAACAAATAAACGAAACAAAAGTTATAAATAATAAAATAAGATACGGTAAAAAGTATTTTTACGAAGGTTGTAGGGACAGCCATTCAGAGGGGTGGGGTTGAGTGCGAATGTAGTTTCCGTATGTAGAGTGAAGATGTAACGCTGCTTCAACAGGAGTCTAGAGGTGGATCCATTGCGTAGGGCAAGTGTGAAGAAGATGACATATAATCATGTATATATATATATATATATATATATATATATATATATATATATATATATATATATATGTATATATATATGTGTATATATATATATATATATATATATATATATATATATATATATATATATATATATATATATATATATATATATATATAAACATACACAAGTCGTGTAAACAAGAATTAGCAGGACCACTCCGGATACTCTTCCAGAGTTTCGTTGCAAATGGTAAACTTCCCAAAAAGCTAAAGGAAGGCACCATATGTCCTATCCATAAAGGTGGAAGCAGAGCAGAGGCTGGAAACTACAGGCCCATCTCTCTGACTTCACATATTAGCAAAGTCATGGAACGAATTGTCAGAAGGAGATTGATTGCGTTCCTAGAAGAAAATGACTTGCTGAATGAGACCCAGCATGGTTTCCGTCCAGGTAGAAGCTGCCTCACGCAGCTCTTGCAGCATTATGACTGAGTCCTGAAGCAGCTACTTGACCATTCAAATGTTGATGTGATATATCTCGACTTTGCAAAAGGCTTTGACAAAGTTGATCATGGCTTGATATGTCACAAGCTGCGAAACCTTGGCATAGCTGGTAAATTAGGAGAGTGGCTGCATGACTTCCTGAATGGTAGAAGTCAGACAGTTGCATCCAATGGAGAACTATCTAGGGAAACACAAATATTGAGTGGTGTTCCACAGGGAACTGTTCTGGGGCCACTACTGTTCATAGTGGCCCTTCTGGACATGCCCATGGTCACTGGAGAGCCACTGTCACTAGCTATGCTGATGACACAAAGATATCTCAGGCAATAAAGAATCCTGATGATATTGTAAGCCTGCAGAATGACCTAAATGCAATATATGAGTGGGCAGAGCAAAATAATATGCAGTTCAATGCAAAAAAAATTTAAGTACTGCGCTACAAGACCACAAGTACCTCCCAACTGGCATACACAGGGTCTGGAGGTACTGCAATCCCAGAACCACAAACAGTAACAGATCTGGGCATCAACATGTGTAGTGATGCATCATTTCACATGCACATTGTCAAGTTGACAGAAAAGTGCAGACAACTGGCAGGGTGGATGCTGAGGACTTTCCGTACAAGGGATCAAAAAGTCATGTTGATTCTATGGAAGACATTTATTCTGAGCTGCCTAGACTATTGCTCTCAGTTGTGGTCACCACACAGTGTTAAGCGGACAACAGAACTCGAGGCAATTCAGCGGCACTATACAAAAAAGATCGCCACAGTCCAAAGGATGAACTACAGTGAGCGACTGAAGGCACTAGGTCTCTACTCCCTGGAGCGCAGGCGGGAGACATATGTAATAATATACATATGGAAAATACTGGAAGGACTGGTGCCAAACTTTGGTATCAAGTACTACAGGAATACCCGCACGGGTCGCTACTGCATGGTGCCAAAGGTACCGTCCACTGCATCTCACATAAGAACGAGATACTGCAGCAGCCTCGGTTTCAGATGACCTCAGCTCTTTAATGCCCTGCCAAAACATTTGAGAGACATGCAAGACATGGATGCGGAGGTCTTCAAGACAAAACTTGACGCTTTCCTCTCCACGATACCAGACGAACCAATGGCTCGTAATGAGACGCAGTTTAGGGCAGCTGTGTCAAATTCTCTTATACACCAGATGTGCCATCAAAACTCTTGATTGGACCATGTCAGGTGGGGGAGAAGAGCCATGCAAGGAACGTGAAAATCACGGTGGTGCACCAGCATGACCGCAGCCACTTGGCTGAAACACATAAATAAATAAATATACATACATATATATATATATATATATATATATATATATATATATATATATATATATATATATATATATATATATATATGTAGTGAACTTTTAAAATCACACAGAGGGACGACAAAGAAACTAACAAAAAAGCGAATCGCAACACATTGACATGCTCAAGGGTCGTCGGCCAAAAATCATCATTTCTCTCTTTTATCAATAACATTGATCATTTTTGTGGTGTCAACAACAAAAGCTGTTGGGGTAATATAGCGGACGTAAAGGACAATGACACACATAAATATCAAATTATATATATATATATGTATGTATATATATATATATAGATATATAGATATATATATAGAGAGAGAGATATATAGAGATATTTTGCATGTGTGTATATATATATATATATGCAATTACAAAATGCACATATTGTGTAAGAAGTCATTTCTTATAGGTAATTTTGCGAACGTAAAGGACAATGGCACACATAAATATCAAATTATATATATATATATATATATATATATATATATATATATGTGTGTGTGTGTATATATATATATATATGTGCAATTACAAAACGTACATATTGCGTAAGAAATCATTTCTTATAGGTTATATTCAACATACTATGTAGAGAATGTATGCGTGTTTTATACATACGTACACACACCTACACATACATAATAAAAACATGCATGCATATATATATATATATATATATATATATACACATACATAGAAACATACATACATGCATACATAAGTGGGGTATGTGCGCATTCTGGAGTATATCTGGTTGAAGCATTTAAAGAACATTTAGCCTATTAATACTCTTGAGAAAGCCTGGAAAAAATACAATCCCACCCCCTTTTAACATGAATCACCTCGTGCCTTAATAATAAATCAGTTTTGAATGTTGGATGTGTGACCAAGTTTCATTGCGTTGCGGCAGACATCTCATTTTGCTTACGTCGTTATTACCCATGGGAGAGGCTTCATTACAGAAGTGTAAATAACACTCCACAATAGAATAGAAAGTTACATTTTGATTTTTAGAAAAAAATGTCCAAACAAAACATAACAAAATAACTCATCTATTTTGGTGTCACAATGACGATCGTTAAAAAACATTTGCCAAACGTTCTCTAGAAAATAGTGAAACGTCATCGACCTCAAGTTTGATATTCATATGGGCAAGGTTAAACTGTAACACTATATACTAAACAATCCTATCTTTTCAACTACACTGAAATACAGATAGAGATGTAATTCACGTATCTACAACAAAACTAAACAAGTAAAGAATGACTATCGTGTGTATATATATATTTAGATATATATACATACATATATATATATATATATATATATATATATATATATATATATATATATATATATATATACATACAAACACACAAGACAAGCTATAAATAACCATCATTTCATATATTTTCTTTATTGGAATAAATGTGGCTTACAACTGTTTCCAGTAGTCTCACTATAGGTTCGTTGTTGATAGGTTATTTAATTAGTCTATTGATCAGTTGAGAAAAGTTGAATGACCTAAGAAATTAAGCTACTTTCGTCAAAGCTATTTCTAGCTATAGCAAAGTACCACACTGAAGGAATGGTAAAATCATAGGAGTGGGGGAATGAAAGAAAAGGGTCAAGTCGAAGAGAGATAACTATAATTAAATAAGAATTCAAGTTGCTTCGATATTTTGATACTTTTGTCTGTTGCCAACAAATTCAATCGTATCTGAACCCACCTTCCTATAAGCGTTAACGGTTGCAACACTCAGATGTGAATATCTTTAGGTTCTTATCTGTGTGTTATAAAATATTGTGTAACTGTAATTTCTTGACAAGTTCAGTTTCGTATCAAATGTGACTGTGTTTTAATTCATAACGTAATTTATGTTAATCAACAACTATATGGAAAATCAATCTTAAATTTTATAGCAAGTCGATATTCGAATGAATCTCCAAAGGTTGTATGACTCATTTTCGTAGATCACCCTTTTGAACAGAAAAGTACGTACATGACATTAGGTGAGTCAAACACTATCGTGTGAAGGAATAGCTGTGTTTTGCTTCTTTCGTGATAGTAGCTGCAGAGGCTTAAGCAAGAGTCTGCTTATTACTAAAAAGCCAACCGAATCACCACCTGCAGGTGACGTACATTATGTGGTTATTCTATGTAATAATCTCAGTACTATTAAAGTTTTCCTATTATCGCCCCCAAAACGTCATGACATCAGTGGGACCAAACCTTCTACCAATCAGCAAGCTGGATATATTAATGACTTATTCTACGTTACTAATTTTACTTATCATAAAGTAGAATGAAAAGTTGAAAGTTGCCTAACAGTGCTTTCGTTTTAATATTTAGTTATGCAGCCAGCTGGCGGAAACGTTAGCATGTCAAGAAAATGCTTGGTGGCATTTCCTCTGCTTTTATGCTCTGTGTTAAAATTCCACCAATGCCGACTTCGTATTTCATTATTTCGAGTTCTGGCGTCAATGTAATCGATTTATCTCACCCACAATATTGTTGTCGTTGTGCTAAAATTTAAATAGATATAGTTTAAGGGGTTGATGAAATAGGAAAGTACTACTGAAGTGCTGAGTCCGCGCAATTGTCCATAAGGTCTCTGAAAATTCGCGGAAGCGTTGATTCTACCTTTCATTCTCTATATACGATAAAATACGTTATAGAGTTTAATTAACCATATCACTTACCAAGATTGTAACCTTTACTTTATGCTAGAAATTATTATTATTATTGCTAGTAGTAGTTGTGGTGGTTATTGTAGCTGCAGTATTATTCGTGGTGGTGGTGGTGGTGGCGGCGGCGGCGGCGGCGGCGGCGGCGGCAGAGCAGCTGTAAATGAAGAGGAAGCATTATATTTACTTACATGCAGCATATTTCAGAACAAGCCAACCTTGAAATTCTGTCGTCATAAATATATTTATTTTCAATTTCCCATTTCTAAACTACATATTAAACTTACTTGTGAATATAAACCTGTAAATTAATTTTGAGGGATGCTGGTCACAAAATTTACTTATTAATAATCTTTATTTGATATAAGAAATTGTATGATATTTATTTTACTGTTCTGGTCTGTTTGAATCGGCTGTGTTGATTGCTTCTGTAGCTCCTCCGGGATTTGAGAGATTGATGGGGTTAACGTTCCACTTGAACATTTGTGATCTGAGGACTACTGGATAACCATGTATAGAGGAGTAGTTACAGACGATTGAACTTCTGAGTAGGAGTAAAAAAAAAATGGGAAGAATGTATAGAGAGAGACCTAGCGGTTGAGTCAGGATGAACGATAACCGGAGAGGCTGTTTAATTGGAATTATCTAAAAGTGAGACTTGTTTGATTCAATGAGCAGAGGCCACTAAAGTAACGGGTGAAATGTAGAATGAAGTGAAATGTAGAATGGAGACATGTCAGAGATTGGCCAAGAATGGATCTACAATTCTATTGCTTGATTTGCTCGGAATAAAGGTCACTTACTTTTATATAACAACTTTTAGGCTTCGATGAAGCATCAGTGAATGACATTATGCCATTGATTAGTTATTTGTTTCAGGTCTTTTTAAGCATAAATCCCAAAACGCAGCAAAAAGACATTTTAAGATCAACAAAGAAATATTGTTATACGCATAATTATATTTAAAAACATAGCAGTATAAATTAAAAGAAATTTTAATTTCACTATTAATCGCTTTCGAAATCACGTAATACATCCAAAAAGAGCTCAACAATAAAATTGTAAGCATATTTTTATAACAAATATAAGTGAAATTTAGTGAATTCATGTTTCTCCTTCAAAGAAAGTTTTCAAAAATTGATACGCTTTTTTCCTTCATTCAAAGGCTCTCTACTTTCAATTCAACGCGAAATATAATTTTAAAAGCATAACCTGAAATTTATGGATATCTATCTAAAATATTTGCCACATAAAATTTGTTAAAATGTATTGTACTCTCTCAATATTTTCAAACTACTTTAATGAAACATATGTAATAGCAAAGACACACAATCGCTGACACCACACATTCGTTGAAAAAATTACACCTATTCCTAATTCAATATGAAAGAGTTTGGATTCCTATCAAGAATAGATGTGATAGGCTAATTTTCTATGTAGAGATAGCGATTAGTCTTTCATCAAGGAAATTGGCACAACGAAATTGAAGCTAAAATTCACTTCTATGGCTATGTGATGATCCCATGAGAAAATTACGATACAAGCATAGTTGTTATGACTTTTCACTGTATATACACATGTATACACGCACACTGTATAAATGTATGCGTGTACTTGCGCACGTGTATGTGTTTGTGTGTGTACGTGTTTGTAAGTATTCATGTGTACATAAATGTACATGCTTTATTAGATTAACACTCAGTGAAAGATGATACGAAATGTGTCGTTGACATTTCGTGTGTAAGCTCTTCTTCACAAAGTTAATCAGATAGAAGTGAAAGAACAGATAAACGGGAATAACGGAAAATATAAATTATTGTATGAAAGTGTATTTTAGAGATCTATAATACATGAAATATTTCACTTTAAACATTACTATTATATCCCAGAAAGATATGTACTGGAGAAAGCTGAGATGTTATTGAGAAGTTCTTTGAGATATTAGAATTTTAACGAAAAATATTCTCTTAACACTATCAAGTATTATTGCAAAGCGATAATATTGAAGTGATAAATATTCTTGGACTACGTTCTAGACTACTTTAACGATCTTCAACGTATGAAATAGAATTTTCCCCTATCAGATACTAGTAATAGTTTTCCTTTCAAATTATGCTGAGTAATAAAATGAAATATATTTCTCTTTGATTAGTTTACATCATATATTCAATGCTCAGTATTCATTCTGACATTATATGGCAGTGAGAACACAATAAGCAGAACAGAATTAACCAGTCCGTCTTCATTTCTCTATCAATCCGTCATTTGTGAGATTTCAAGTTGTTACGACCTTCTGCGGTTTTTCAGGCCAAAAACGCATCAAAACTTTCCACCTTTAGAGGCGAAACATTTACATATCCAATGTGAATCGATTTCTACGTAACTTCAATGCTTCGTATTGAGATACATGGTTATATGAAAGCAATTTATTTATTTCTTCGTAATTTTATTAGAGAAGCGTATCACGTAAAATCATTAATGTACATAATCAAAACATCTCACAGTCTCGAAAGCTTACTTTCCATTATACTACACTATCGTAACATTTATAGTGATTTATGACATAAGTTCGTAGCCTCTGACATTTGGTGTAAAGAGAATTAGATTGTGTAACGGGTAATCTAAATTCGTGTGAAGTGAAAAAGCTACTGAAATTATAACATAGTCACGGACTCGGCTCAGCAGGAGCTTATATCGTCTGTCCTATGTTCGACCATCCTTACTGAAATGAATACCGTATTTATTGTACCAAATTAACCTTTTACTTATTTTCTTATGTTTATGAAACGAATTACTCTCAAGATGATCACCTCAAATATTTCACATTGCTTTGATCTTGGGTTGTCTTGATTTCATGTTGTAATGTCCCGGAAGACTTTACCTATTAATTCTCTTCTGCGTCATGTAGAGAAACCGATTTAAAAGGTTTGGTTATTTCGAACATGGTCATTTAGAAATGTTCCCAAGAATCAATGAAACTGGTTGAAATATTGAATTTCTATTTACACACTGCGTGTTTACTATCAAATTACTTTCCCATCCTTTTTCTATAAGTTAACTATAAACCAAGATACATAAATTAAAAGATTTAACACAAATACAGTCAAATATTATCACTACAAAAAGCGTGAATTTTTACAATACAGGCGTAGATAGGACAATTTAGAACTCAGCTCATTTTATTCATAGATTTTCAAATATAGATGACAGGAGAGCAATTGTCTGTCTTTCCTCTCAACTGCATTAATATTTAGAATCAACAATATGACAGAATTAAATTTGTATCAATCTCTACGTGCACTTTGCCGGATTTCGTCTTAAAATAATATTTTCTGAACGTCAGCCTTCAAAGTAGCTCTCAGTCAAAAAATAGCAGGAATTGATTGGTTTCAAATTCCATTGTTCGATGCTGAAAGCGACAAACATTGCAGTTCTAAAAGCAAACTAAAAACTTTCTAAAATATCATTGACCTGATATCGAACACAAAATAAATCCCCTCACTTCTTTTACACGTATAGTTTATGCAGTATATTCTATATATGTTTTTAAAACGTGCACAGTGTCTGAACCCTGCGTATATCGAAGAAGTGAAATCAATATCTTGTATAGTGAATTATTTTCTACTAACATCAAATGGTATTGTGACGTATATATTATACAAAGATGTTCAAACGTTATAAAAAGGCCAACAACGCTTGCAATGTAATCACTTCCAGCGAATAACAACTAAAAGCCAGGAAAAATGTCAAAATAATAAGTTTCTTGAAGAATCTTTTACATTTCTGAGTAGTTTAAAGTTAAAAGTTAGAAGAGGGTTTCGACTTACGGAATTGATTCAAGTTTTAAGGCTTATTTTTAAGCTTTAAATAAGTATTCGTCTCTTGGGAGAAAAAAAAATTAATCGGCTCTGTTGTACAGTAGCTGCATAAAATGGAATTCGTTGAATTAGAAAAAGAATTCAGTTTTTGGCAGTATCTGAACACGAAGAATTTGCAACCAATGGTTCTAACTCACTTAACACTGAGTAAGCCATATAACACTGCGTAAGCCACTTGATACTATTGTGCTCTATTGATCATTCCGCTTCGCTTCACTCATTAATAATACCGATAAATAATTGCAGAGAATATAATTAAAGTCAATAGAAACTTCTATTAATTAATCATTTGTTTAATTTTCCTCTTCATGGACGATTAAGCATTCTGGCAGTAAGACGTTTTGCACATACACACAAACACACACACATATATATTTATATAGAGAGAGAGAAAGAGAGAGGGACAGATACAGAGAGAGAGAGAGGGACAGATACATAGAGAGAGAGAGAGGGACAGATACAGAGAGAGAGAGGGGGACAGATACAGAGAGATAGAGGGACAGATACAGAGAGAGAGAGGGGGGATACCCTATTCTAAAAAGCTTAATTAACCGCAGAAATGAAAATTAAACAAATGAACTCTTACATCCAACAAAGTTACAGCCGACGATGATGTATAACTCGTACACGGTCACTCGCCCAGACACATACATGTAGACATACCCGTGGGTGCGTGTGTGTGTGTGTGGGTGTGTGTCTGTTTGTGTGATATGTTTGCATGTTAAAGTGTGGTGAAAAATATTGTTGCACACACTTAGCCGCTATTGTCTGTATTTTACCGCTTTCTCATGTAATAGAAGAGAATGTTTAAATCTATTATATAATACATATTGAATGCTGCAGTCAAACACACATATACACAACAAAAGATGTTCAATAATTCAATATTTCCTGATAATTCCCACTATCCAAACTTGCCAGTGTGATGACAGCTTCACACACTATTGGCATTTAGTCAACCAGTTTACAAGAAAATTGGGAATTGTTCCTGAATAGTGCTGAAGTAGATTCCAGACGTTTTAATCACACGATAATTGCATTTGCCTTATTCCTTTATTAAGATTAAACTCTCTCTCTCTCTCTCTCTCTCTCTCTCTCTCTCTCTCTCTCTCTCTCTCTCTCCCTCTTTCTTTCTCTCTCTCTCTCTCTCTTTCTTTCTCTCTCTCTCTCTTTCTCTCTCTCTCTCTCTCTCTCTCTCTCTCTCTCTGTTATAAGTAAATTTTGAATATGCTAGTCACCCTATCATAATAATCTTTGAAGATCCTTCTATTATACTGATGCGGCTGATACCCAGCCGAACTTCTGTTGTTGAATATTAGGAGTACAACTATAATCATATGAATATTTGCTCAAGTATGAACTCCATATAAAAAAAAAGTAAAGTTTCAGAAGCAGACAGCGCAAGTGTTGAACTGAACAGTATTTTGAACAGATAGTAATAATGCTAAAATAGGTTGTCTACGGAAGAGTTATTGGTGGTCTTAGATTAAACGATGTATGGGAGAGATTGTTGTAGCCTTACACTGGACAGTGCACGGAATATTTATTACACACGGCAGTTTATAAAGAAGATAGTTGTGCTGTTAAACTGAGCTGTATGGTGTTAAGCTAGGTAATGTACGGGGCAGATATTATGGGTGCTAAACCAGGATGTGTATGCAGATGTCAGATACTCTCTCTCTCTCTCTCTCTCTCTCTCTCTCTCTCTCTCTCTCTCTCTCTCTCTCTCCCTCTGCATCTCTCTTCTTATCGAAATAGATCTTCATTTGCTAGTATTTTGGGGGCTCATTTTATAGCAAGGTTATCCTACCTAACCAAAAAACGAAATGAGAGGATACGTTTCTTCTCTTCACTAATATTGCACGTTTTTGACCTGATGGACAAAATGTTCGCTTTGCAACGGTGTGGTTTTAATTCTGTTTCCAATGCGCAGCACTTTAGGTAAATATCTAGCTTTAAACTAATAAGTGAAATTTTTTACATGAAACATATGAGGAATTCTGTCACTGAATATCATAAGTGGCAGATTTAATCCGTCACACTGTTACCTACATTGCCTGAATTCGCACCAGGACTCTGAGCTGAAGATAACTTCCTCACTTCGTCTCACCAAGTTTTTCTTCTTTCATGGCACTCCGTCGCTTACGACGTCGAGGGTTCCAGTCGATCCGATCACCGGAACAGCCTGCTCGTGAAATTAACGTGCAAGTGGCTGAGCACTCCACAGACACGTGTACCCTTAACGTAGTTCTCGGGGATATTCAGCGTGACCCTTTGAATTACAGGCACAACAGAAACAGGAAGTAAGAGTGAGAGAAAGTTGTGGTGGAAGAGTACAGCAGGGTTCGCCACCATCCCCTGCCGGAGCCTCGTGGAGCTTTAGGTGTTTTCACTCAATAAACACTCACAACGCCATTGCGTCTCCACATCTCTCACCAATTATAGATACCAGCAAATGCTATGGATGCTGCTATTCTTCCCGTATCTAACCCCAAACAGAAAATTAAAATAAAAGGCACATTGCTATACCTACAGGATTTTATAAACTCGTCTTGGAAAAATAAATGTTTTAGTTATATCGGAATATATTTTCAAATGTGTATTTTGTTAGTGATATATTGTAATGCATAGTGTCAATACGATTAGATTTAAGCTTCATATCTATTAAAAGAAACAGCTCATAATTTATGAACAATAATAGAATAAGATGTAGATTGAGATTAAATTTAAGTTCTGCACAAATCACAAAATATATTCTAAAGAGACTAGCGATCGTGTTGATATAAAGATTAGCATTTGCTTTTCTTTTATCTCGTTTATTTTAGTTTAAGTACAAATGGAGAAAATATCATTCATTGGTTAACTGATATAAGGACATACAGCTTGGGGCAACAGAGCTGTAACGCGTGTTTGACTGGGGAATAGATAAGAGTCATGAATTGATGGCAAATCAACCGTTTGTGTTTTCAAATCGAACTAAATAGCTTGGGGAGTCAAATGATTCACAAAGTACTTCCAAACATAAAAGTAAATAATACTGTTAACATATGAAAACTTTTTAATTGAATTGTTTCTCAACATTTCAAGAAACAAAGCTTAGTTGTACTGTTTCCAAACACACGCATGCAAAAAAAAAAATAAAGAAATATTGCCGATTTTAATCTGTTTTACTCTAAATTTATTTCCATGTAAATAAAAAAAATCTATCTCGACTGTATACAAGAACACTTTAAACGTGGCAGTTAAAGACGCATAAGAAATTCATTTTTAATTACGTTTATCCTATTAGACAGATAGCTTTAAATGGCGTTCAATCTCTTAAATATACGTTATATATTTGAATGTGCTAGATATAAAGTTATTTTCTATTTTTCACTTGGATAACCTTCAATTATTAATCTCTGGTTTATCATTGAGAGATTATATTGCAAAATCAATGAATTCGGTTATTTTATATTTACAGAAAACTGAACTAGCTCTTGATAGGTTCCGAACCGCATTATATATTTCTCAACATACGTATTCATATACGCCTCTGCTTGCACACAAACGCATGCAAACACACGTACGTACACATGCATACCTATCTACACACACACACACCACACACACACACACACACACACACACACACACACACACACACACACATATATATATATATATATATATATATAATTATGCCCATATACTTACAAATATAATATATATATGATATACATATATGTTGAGTCCTCCCATAAATAATGCGATATTTTCAATTGCATGGACTAAAAGTTGGACGAGGACGTGATGAACTACCTTCATCAACTTGCTATAAAAGCAGGTAGTAATTTCTCCTTGTACTTATTCTTAATGCAAATCGTATTTTTTTTTAACGTATATTGAGTTGTATTGAAGTGTTGATTGTTGTGCTGCTTTGCGGCGGCTTACCGGTTGTGCTTTCTCTCTGCCACAAGAGAGATACCGATGGTTAATGAAAAAATGTTCTATTCGGACCATAGCGGGTCGAAATTGTCCTGAGGAGGAATTAGTAAAAGCAGTAAACAGAATGGACAGATAACTTGGGGAAAAAATAGCTTCGCTGAGGTAACGGAATTAAAAAAGAATGTAATAGAATCGTCTAAAATGGGAGAACATCGAAAAATGGCACATAAGGTAAGTGGTGACGTGAATTTGCCGCCTCCGCAGAAACTTATGGAGGGCATGATGAAGAGAACCATTGTGTATAAAATTTATTCAGTAGCCGAAACACTGAGAAGGCGTTGTGAGCGGCATCTATGAATATGGCGTTTTTGACTAGAGGAAGCAAATATGGAACGATGGTGGTGCAGTTGAAGACGGAGAAAGCAGCAAAGAGGCTGGCTGTAAAAACAGTGAAGGCGAATAAAATGGTCCTTCTACCCATGTATCTTGGAAGGAAGACATCCAAAATCAAGGTACAGGGGATCCTGCCAGACATAGATGTGGCTTGGGTTGCGTTGGCTGTTCTCCTTGGAACTGAGGAAGAAGTGGCCGTCCTCCAAGCCACGGAAACGAAGGAGGTGATGTGGAAAGGAAAAACATTAGAACTTATTGTTCAGGCTGAAGTAGAATCCTTGTAAGATTTGGTGGAGACGGTGACTGTAGGAGATATAATCTTGAGAGTTTTGGTGGAGGGCAGAATCCCTCGCTGTTTTAAATGTTACCAAAAGCGCCACATTACAGCACACAGCCCTCTGTAGAAGCATAATCCGGAAAAAGGGGATAAAGAGTCGGAGAAAAAGCAAGAGGAGGTACAGATGGAAGAAAGAAAAAAGGAAGAATTATAGACAGTGGCAGAAGGAAGAAAGGACAGTGTTTGTGGAATCCCAAGGCATCCCCACCTCACCCATAACCTCTCAGACCCACCCTCTCCCTACAGACACCAAACACACCCATTCCCTTCAGTCACGATGTACGAAAACGAGAGAAACAGACATCAAAAGATACACAAAATGCCACCCACGTGAAAATAGCTATGTATGTGTGTTAAGAGAGGATGTAGATGAGGAACTAATAAATGAGGTAACAAGGTGGAAGACAGTAAAATGTGTGGATGTGGAGGGATATACTAATGTGGGTTGGCACATGTGTGTGCTGGTGTCTCAGAGCCAGAAGGAAGTGATTGCAAAATATTAAAAGCTTATAAGTATTGCAACACTGATGCGAACCTGTAAACGATACCAGTAAATGTAGGATATGATTTACTGAGAGAAATATTCGGATTGGACGTTTTGAAGAATTCGGGATTCAGAAGGATGTAAGTGTTGCTGCTTCAGGTGGGGCAAGCACCTCATTTTCATTGTTTCATTTTCATGTATCATTCATGTTACCATGATTTTAATTTTATTTTTAACTTTATTTTTTTCGTGCTATGTGTCTCCACATGTTTTTGTATTGTCCCCTCTATGTCGGCCCCTTCTCGGTGATTGAAAATTAACTTACTCTTAGTGCAAGTTTTGAAGAGTGCAGCTCGACGCGACAGAAACTGCGAGGAATAGTAATGCATTATATAGGGATCGCACAATAAACGTAAGCCAGTGTCAACAGTGGTTACATAAATTCCGAGCCCAGAAGACGAACCTTGTCCTGGAAGATCTGTAGAGCTCGACGAAGACGTCTCTGGTGGAGGAAAATGCTGGTGGAACAAAATCCCATAGTAACTAGTGAGGAACTAGGAGAGAAGCTTGGATTTAGTCATTCAACCATTCATCGACACCTGCGTACCATCGATCATATCTCACAAATGAACCATGTTTGGACCGAATAGCGACTGGTGACGAGAAATAGGTTCTCTATAAAAACGTCACGACTGTGGGTAGGGAAACGAGAAACACCGACACCCAAGGCTAAAGAAGGTCTTCTCCCACTTAAGATGTTATCTGTTTAGTGGGATATGAAAGGTTTAGTCCACTTTGAACTTTTAAACTCAAAGCAAACGATAACAAACGAGATCTACTGCAAGCAGCTTGAACGGCTTAAGTCAGCGCTAGAAGAAAAACGACCATCTTTGGTTTCAAGACGAAAAGTGTTCTTCCATCAGGATAATCCTTCACAACATACAACGAGGATGACATTCCAAACCTGGAGCAGTTTGAATAGGATACGATGCCCAACCCACCATATCGCGGACATTGCCCTATCTCATTATCATTTATTCACAGTTTGCAAAATTATTTGGACGGAAAAAACATGAATTCTGTAGACGAGATCAGAACATTATTTACATTATTTACAATTGACGGATGTTTGTCCTCATCTTGTTTGTTGCTAACACAACGTTTCAGCTGATAAACCTTCCAGCCTTCGTCAGGTGTCTTGAGGAAATTTCGAACCTGGGTTCTCATTCCTGATTATGGCTGGAGGGTATATCAGCCGAAACGTTGTGTTGACAACAAACAAAATGAGGACCAATATCCGTCAATTGTAAATAATGTAAATATGTACATAATTCCTCATCTCTTAAATATAGAACTGTGAGATCAGAATAGCATTGGAGGAGCACTTTTCGTCACGGACAAGCGAATTTTCGGTAGTGGGTGGCCTTGAAAGTCTACCTGATAGATGGAAGAGAATGAAGGAGAGTATATTTTAGATATAAAAAAGAATTTTGTTTATACTAATTTTGAAAAATAGAAGCAGTATTAAAAAACGTATTATTTATGGGAGGATGTTTCAACATATATATATATGTATGTATGTATGTATGTATGTATAGATAGATAGATAGATAGATAGATAGATAGATAGATAGATAGATAGATAGACATATATATATATATATATATATAGATATGATATACATATACATACATAAATACACACACACATATATACATATATATCTATATATATATATATATGTATATATATATATATATATATATATATATATATATATATATATATATATATATATATATATATATATAAATATTATAGAATATTATATCTTCCAGATTGCCCTCACCTTAGATTCAACAATATATTTTCCGTTACACTCAGAAGTTTTCTCAACTACTTACATGAAGACATTCACCCAACCACCTAATGATTCTACAAACACATACACACTACTACCATGTATGCCCCTTTCCAGACAGTGACTCACATTTACACTTGCAGCTATCTACATACGCACCCTTCCTTCCCATTTTTAACTAACCCCAAGCAACAACATTCCCAGCTGATTTCTAGCATTTAGCTGACATTTTCTCTCGGACTGATTATTTTTCGTTCTTCTCACGAAACGTTTATCTTAAAATTATTTGAAAAATAACAACGGAGCATTTATTGACGGGATGGGTCATACAAAGAGTAGATTAAACTCTATTAATTTTATTCTTTATTATCAATTCTGCACTGTTGCGGGAAATTTGATATCCCAGTCGACACTAATTTTACAATAAGTTCTGAATGTCTCTATATGTACATATGCGAGTGTATGTTGTGTTCTGTGCGTCAAGATGTATGGAATAACAGGTTATATAGATAGGCAATATTAGTGTGTATCAAGTGTAAGGTAATCGAATTTCAATAACCGTCGAGGTCATCTTTGAATTTGTTGCATTCGAGGTTGACAAAAATACATTAGTTCTTTACTAAAAATATTTTCTTTCTATCTGCTACCGGACAATATCGTTTGTGTTCAAACTCAGGCATGAACTAGTTATTAGACTACTTCTAAAAGTACCTAGGACGCAACTCCCCTACTATACCAACAGAAGTTTAGGACCGAAGTCAAGGCAAGGCATGCAAAATGTATGTGATGTATTGTACCCCAAAATATAACTAGGTGGATTCTATTAGCAGTGTTAACCGTGCAATGGGGACGTAGTTTAAATGCACCGATGTTTCTCTGAATGGAGGATTGTCATGTCTCCTTCACTTGTAACCATAAAACTTGAGTTACGCGCTCACACCCAAAGGATACGCTGTAGCCCGAAGAAAATATGTAAGTGATCACACTGCTGTCGGCTACTTATCTTTATTCAAAAGACAGTTGGGATTATAGCAGAAAATGTCAGGCAAATGTGTGGACAGGTTCCGTGCACGGTTGACCCGGTACAGGATAGAACCAAAAACTGTAGAAGACGAAGAATTACAGATCCTCAGTATATGTATTCGTTTCTATTTGAATGCCATCTGCAATCATTCATGATGCAATTAGTGGTGAAAGAGTCAGTTATTTAATTAATTAACACTGGATCACCTCAGCAATGTTTCAAAAGGAGCAAAATTCTGACGTTATTAATCAGGACATATTAAATCTTAAACCAAAGTATCGATTTCCACGTTGTATCGTCTTATTGTTCTATATGTATTATATGTTTTAACACGTATATCAAACGCACGAGTGTGTGTATAGAGTCATATATCAAACGCATGAGAGTGCGCTTGGGTGTGTGTATAGGT
>NC_142929.1:182647134-182652134 GCF_046866305.1 Octopus bimaculoides | reverse complement strand
TATGAACATCTTTTCTATACAGATTGTGTTTGTGAGTGGCAATTTGTATTTCTGAATCAACCAAGTGTACCATTACTAGCAGACCAGTCAAAATGAATAGATAATTGTGTATGGATCTTAGTACAAAATATACTTGTTTGATTACTTGATTTGCTAAGTTTTTGCTCCGCTCGTTTGCTATTGCGTGTTTGTTCAGGCATAAGTCTGTTTATTTATTTCTTATTGTTCATGGCTTGCTTTAAACTTTAGTTCGTAATTTTATTTATATGAATGTATACGTGGTCTGTGTATGCATGTATGGATGTATATAAGTTTATATATGCGTGTTTGTATGTATCTAAGTGTAAAGATATATATATATATACATATGTTTGCATCTGGGCGTCTAAATAATTATATATGTATTATATGTACGTATATGTGTAAGCATACCCATATTTATGTATGTATTTATGCATGTATACATGTGTAGACACAGAATATTGCCAAGTCAGAGGTTTTAAAATTAAAACAAAGACTGTGCGTTGATTTCTACTCACATTACTTCAGTACATTTTTCTCCTGGAAAAATAATTTTTTTACAAAATTCATTTTTACTTTCAAATTATTTCCTTAAGTAAACATTTGAAAGAATTATATAATACTGAAAAGATTCAGCTTTACAATAACTGAAGTTTCGTCTTTCGAATGGAATGAGGGAAGTTTGAGAAAATATTTGCAGTTACAATATAGTAGTCAGGGGATGGGTGTGAGGGGAAACTGAGAAGAAGAGATTGTACTATGTGTATGAAAGAAATGAGGAATGGGACTGAAATGGGGAGGGAGTGGTATATAAAAACAGGTAGGTCGCTCAAGAACGGACGTACTTGGAAGTAATTCGATTGGTTGAAAAATCAAGAACACGGTTGTGTTGAAAGATATATATACATATACATACAAACATATATGTGTGTATATATATATATATATATATATATATATATATATATATATATATATATATATATATATATATATATATATATACATGTATGTATGTATATGTATATGAATGGATGATATATGTATAGGCACACACATGTATGCCATAGAACACAAAGCTATCGCTATAAGGCAAATATCACAGTGTTTTCCTACTTTCTTAGTTGACATTATGAACATGCAAGTTTAATATATAAATATTTATTTATGCATGAGCTTTAAGGAGTTTTGCGTCCTTGGGCATGAAACAAAGACATGCTCTTCAAATACATGCAAGTGTATAACAACAGTTACATTCTGTAGAACCAGTATCTCTTAAACTAACAAGTACCAGCCGTCGCCAAAATTAAACATTTCTGGTGTTATGTTCCCCGTTTCCTTTATTAATAAGACGGAAAAATAGCGTTGTTCCCCAATAATTCTTCTTTCTTTGTTTTTCAGTGTATACAGACTCTCGTATTCAGGGTTTTTTCACAGTGTATACAGACTCTCGTATTCGAATTACTGGTTAGCCCTTACACAAACCAGGTTGATCTGTGATCAAACCTCTTTCAATCAAAATTATTCTGTCTTCTATTGAAATACGTATCTAGAATATATCATCTATTGTTCTTCCATTTCTGAAAAGATTTAGCTATGGATTAATATGTCCAGCAAGCGAAATGACCACGCAGCAGCAGTGTGATTGGCTAAGTAAACGATACTTAGTATGATACTGTGAAGCATCATATTAACTATACTGTATTCCTCACAAATGGATATGATTTATTGATAAACAAACATCAGTCGAATCTGTATTTGTGTTGCGAACTACACTACACTTCAGCATGTATGAACAATCTTCAGAAAGTTTTATTTCTCTGAGGCAAATACGAAATAATAACTATCAAAGAAGAACGCTCTTTTATCGTTTATATATCAAATTGTTAATATTTAAAGTATCACATCGTAAAAATATAGCGATATTGTATCAGTATGATATATTTAATGGCAACAGAAAATATTTGGCACAGAAATGGAATGATGCTTATTACTATCAACAACAAGGTAGTTCAAAGTTCTATCCCACCGTGATGTGGGGCAAAATTATTGATCAAATGTCAACAACATATTTCGCCGAGCATCAATCAATAAATTCGATGGGAGACTGTGATGAATGTTCGCTATACATATATATATATATATATATATATATATATATATATATATATGTCACAGACAGTCCAACTAGGATCAGTGAGGTACTGAATGAGCAATTCAAAAGTGTCTTCACCACTCCATTGGAGCACAGACAAGTGAACAAACCAGTGGACTTCTTTGCTACCTCCCCTATAACCAGTGAGGCAGTTACGATGGAATACATGAACATTAGCGAAGAAGATGTACTACTAGCTATACATGAAGTGGACACAAACTCAACTGCTGGCCCCGATGGTTTCCCAGCAATCCTTCTTAAATCGTGTAAGCATGCCCTGGCAAAACCCCACCAGACCCTCTTCCAGAGCTTTCTCGCAAACGGAAGACTGCCAAGCAAGCTGAAGGAGGGAATAATATGCCCAGTCCATAAAGGGGGAAGCAGAGCAGATGCCAAAAACTATAGGCCTATCTCTCTGACTTCACACATCAGCAAAGTTATGGAAAGGATAATCAGAGGAAAACTGATCGCATTCCTTGAAGAAAATAAATTGCTGAGTGATACCCAACATGGCTTTCGACCAGGTAGGAGCTGCCTGACTCAGCTCTTACAACATTACGACTGGGTGTTGAGGCAGTTACTCAACAACTCAAATGTGGACGTAATATACCTTGATTTTGCAAAAGCTTTTGACAAAGTGGATCATGGTGTGATATGCCACAAACTGCGTGATCTTGGCATAGCTGGAAAACTTGGAGAGTGGTTACATGACTTTCTGAAAGATAGAAGTCAGGCAGTAGTGGCTAATGGAGCCACCTCTATGAAAACACAAATAGTGAGCGGTGTTCCACAGGGCACTGTCTTGGGACCATTGCTTTTTATAGTCGCTCTCTCAGATATGCCTTCAAGTGCCCGGATAGCCACTCTTGCAAGCTACGCAGACGATACAAAAGTCTCGCAGAAAATACAGAACTCCAGTGATGTTGCACACCTGCAGCAGGAATTTGACTCAGTTTACAGATCGGCTGAGGACAATAATATGCAGTTTAAATTCCAAGCCCTGCGCTACCAACGTCCAAATCTGAATATGAAACTTACAGAGTACACTGGTCCACAGTGAATTTCAATCCCAGAGCCTAAATCAGTGAGAGACCTGGGTATCGACATGAGTGATGATACCTCTTTCCAAGTGCACATTACCAGAATGGCAACAAAGTGCAGACGATTGGCTGGATGGATCCTGAGAACATTCAGAACCAGAGATAAGGAAACCATGATGATCCTCTGGAGGACATTCGTCCTCAGCCGCCTGGATTACTGCTCATAGCTGTGGTCACCCACCAGTCTGAAATTAACAGCAGACCTTGAAGCAATCCAGAGGAGATTCACAAAGAAGATTGTCTCTTTGCAACTGCTCAGCTACTGGGAAAGGCTGAAACAGCTAAGACTCTACTCCCTGGAGAGAAGGCAGGAGAGATATGCAGTAATATACATCTGGAAGATCCTGGAAGGAAGTGTGCCAAATTTTGGCATTGAAAGCTACACCAATGCCAGGACGGGACGACACTGCATAGTGCCAAAGATCCCAGCAATGCCATCACGCCTCAGGACCAGTTACTGCAACAGCTTGGGATTCAGGGGCCCACAGCTTTTTAATATTCTTCCAAAGAGCCTGAGGAATCTGCACACAGTAGATGTAGGAGTTTTTAAATCAAAGCTGGACCTCTTCCTTTCAAGAGTCCCAGATGAACCTACCTCGCGGCAGGAGGTGCAAATGAGGGTTGCTAAATCAAACTCCATTCTTCACCAAGTGCCACATATTGTAAGAGGCTCCCTGTAATAACAGTGTAGCAACACGGTGGTGCATCAGCATGGCCGCAGCTCTAAGCTGAAACTTTAAAAATATATATATATATATATATATATATATATTCCCTTATTTTTTTACTGTTTCAGTCACTATACTGCGGCCATGCTGGGATACTGCCTTGAAAATCTTAGTAGAAACAGTCGAGCCAAGTAGTTATTTTTTAAGCATGGTACTTATTTAATCGGGATTTTTTGGACAGCTAGTCACTTATGTTCCTACCCAGCAGATTTGAAAAGGTCAGAGTTTAGGCTATTATTAAAGTACTAACACCACGTTTCTGAAATATTTTGGTTGCACTTGTATTTACTTCAGATGGGATCTGAAATGCAGTTTTTACTGTGCACTAAGTTTCAGCAGAAATATATGTAGCTGCATAAATGGAAAACGACGTGATTGACTGCTGAATAAAACTGGATATATGAATCTCTTCTTCTTAATTAAATGTGTAATCTTACTTGTTTCAGTCATATGACTGCGGCCATGCTGGAGCACCGCCTTTAGTCGAGCAAATCGACCCAAGAGCTTATTCTTTGTAAACCTAGTACTTATTCTATCGGACTGTTTTACCGAACGGGGACGTGAACATACCAGCATAGGTTTTCAAGCGATGTTCGGGGACAAACACAGACACACAAACATATACACAAACATACATATACGTGAATGTAGATATACGACCGGCTTCTTCTATTTACAAGGCTTCGGTCGGCCCGACGCTATAGTAGAAGACACTTGCCCAAGGTTCCACGCAGTGGGACTGAATCCGGGGGCCGTGTGATTGGTAGGCAAGCTACTTACCACGCATCCAATCCTATATACAGGGTCCGCCATAAGTAACTATATATTTTCTTTTGCTTTTAGCTTTGTTGATACTTGTTCTTTTGTTAATCGGGTGGACATAATTGATATAACAGTATATCTGAAATAGGAGAAAAAAAAAACAGAAATAAAAATATGTTTTCAGCTTTCAAATGACATATGAAATAGAAAAATTAAATAAGTATCAACAAAGTT
>NC_142929.1:182637134-182639634 GCF_046866305.1 Octopus bimaculoides | reverse complement strand
CCCAGCTGGAGCAATTACACACTTTTGGAATCTATTTACGCAGAAACCGACTCTTTTGTTTCCTTCGTTCCGCTTTCTTACTTCTTCACCGTCTGCAACAGTTGGGTGCATCCCTCTGCTAGAAATAGTAGCTATATCATCCTCAAATCCTAGTGTTTCGCCTTTAAAAAGAAATCACAACATTCGTGGGATAATATAATCGAGGAAAAGTCGACTGTGTTTGGGAAAGCTTCAATAATACTTCTGCAGATTCTGCGCTTTTTCGACCTGAGCAACAAGAACAAGCATAACAGCAACATGTAACTATGAAAATTACAACAACAATGATAGCAAAAACAAAAACAACAGTAATGAAAACAAAACAACAACTACAATAGTAATGGCTATAACAGCAGTAAAAGAGCAACTGCGACAGTAACAGAAACGAAAGCATTAAAGCAACAACGGTAGCAACAGCAACTACAGCAACAACAACTGCATTGAAACCATGAATAACAGCAACAAGAACCATATTGCCAACTGTTATAACAACAATGAAACAGCAACAACAGGAAGATCAACGATACTCAAAAACATATGTAGGAAAGTACATCCTATATTAAAATGGTATCGGTGAGTAAAACCTTATGTATGTTGTAGTAAAGATTTATACGATATTACCAACTGTTTTGTCCACTTCACTGATACATATTCAGACAAAATATTAGCTCGTTTTATGTTTCTTATATGCATCATACATCTTTTATCTAATATTTTTCTCCTTGTTGAGTAGTAACAGAACTGATGCTTTCCATGTCCTTTGAGACAAGGAGTAGGAATGAATTTATCCTCAAATCTAAGGCCTGACTCAAATTCATGCAAGAGATGAAAACCGTTGACGTACTGGTATTGCAAGGTAATGGCGTTAAACTGAGCACCGGATTAAGACAGGCCATGGAAAGGACAGAAAGATACGAAAGAAACAGTTATAACGTGATCTTATATTTTCATTGCATTAGAAGAGTACTTTACATATTGAATACAAACGGGCGAGGGGTAAATTGATTCTGGAAGAAATAACTACCACTAAGCAATCTGTCTTACAGCATAACAATTCGACTACTTTACCGTCTATATAGATACTATCGTATGAAGAATGTTGATGTTTTTATGTATAATGACTTCAACGACTGAGCACAATCGCAAATCCGATCAATATCCAACGAAAATAGGTTCGATAATACATTGGGGCCCTTTTGTATCAGAACCTCTAGTTGACAATTATCATCTAACTGAAATCTGACTAACAGAGTCATTTTAGTGTTATGAGTATTCGTATATAATGAATGAGTGAATGGGTGTATGTATGTTTGTATGCATATGGTTCTGCATTTGTGTGTATACAGATAGATAAATAGATAGATAGATAGGTAGGTAGGTAGGTAGATAGATAGATAGATAGATAGATAGATAGATAGATAGATAGATAGATAGATAGATAGATAGATAGATAGATAGATAGATAATGAAAGAAAGAGAGGTACTGATTATTCAGACTTAAATTAATAAATGGCATCAGTTTATGTAATGGAGATAATGTACATTGAATATGTTTCAACAACTAATTTATGCGACAAATATATAGTTTCAATAATAGTAGGGTTCCAGTCTACTCACCACAGTCTAACTCCCAGCAGACTTGGAGAACATATGAATTCGATGCTAAATAGAAATACTTGTGTTTGTTTGATTTTGTTACATTTTTTAATCAAATTTGAATGTAACAAAACACATTTTCAAAAAAGTACTTTATATGTTAAAAAATAATAATGAAAAAAAATAGGAAGAATCTAGAAACTGTTATGGGCAATGCCATAAATCTTAACGTTCCATCAACAAAGATTTTTTTCTTTCTTTTTTTTTAATTCCATTGGTTGTTTTTCTTTGATTTCCAGATTTAATAATGCTTACATGACGCATCACCATTGACGCCAACAAAAAATTGTTCTGATCCAAACGTTTAAAAAATATCAAGAATTATCAGGGTTTCTAACTTGACAGGTGTTGCAGAATATGCTGTCAGCTCGTTCTTTTCTTTTGCGGAAGTTCCATGAGTGTACCTGACCACTTGATACGCTTCCGTTGGATTACCTAAACAGTAACTGTGAACTTGAGAAGTTTCTTCTGCCATTTTAACGCTATTTTTTTTCTTTTTTTTTTTTCATTTCGACTACGTCAGCAACACGTGAATGGCTACTGATATATTTGAATATTTCTTCAAGTCATTCTATGAGTGTATTTAAAATAATAATTATAATATTTCACCAATGCTGCAAGTGACATCCAGTTAGTAGAACCCAAAATATATACAAACCTCATATACATGTAGTATATAGATTGATAACGAAATATTGAAACCAATGAATAAGTCTGTTATACATCAGACCTTTTAAATAAGCCTGGTTTATTATCGAATCGAAAATAAATTAACGAGCTGAAATAACTACATATATGTATGTAT
>NC_142929.1:182574634-182627134 GCF_046866305.1 Octopus bimaculoides | reverse complement strand
AACGCAATCTTTAGCTACGCGCATGTGCGTTTGCTTGCCTGCCCGTATCTGTGTGTGTACGTGTGTGTGTGTGTGTGTGTGTGTGAATTTCATGTGTGATGTGTGTGTGTATGTGTCTGTGTCTGCGTTTTCGTGCATGATTCTGTGTGTATGTGCATGGTTCCGTGTCATTGACGCCGGTGTTCGTACGTTCAATCATAGACGTGGTGGGGAAAATTTTGACTGTGTTGGACAGATGATTAACTGCAAGAGCAAACACGTAATTGTTCGAGTTAAATTTGAAATTTTTCATCGAACGAAGAAAAAAAATACAATATCCCATCCCAAAATAAAAGCATTTTAAAGAATCATAGTTTATTCAAAGCAGCTTGCCCTCAGTTTCCACAACGGCCGCATGTATTTTTGTGTCCCTGGAAAGATCTTCGAATACCTCCTTGTTCTTGGCCACCAGCTCGGGCGTAATATTGCAGGCAGACTAGTTCGTGTCCTAAATTACGCCCCTCATACAGCAATACATGGGATTCCAATGGTAGAAATTTGGGAGGCCAGAAATTGGGGATGGTGAAGATATAGAAATTTTCCGACAACTTTTGACTTTTTCCGGAGGTATATCAAGCTGCTGAATCTTGTTGACACGCATATGTCTTTACTTTAGCCCCCTTATCCATCTAGGGACTGTCCACAGTCACCAAAAGCTTCACATGGCTGTCTGAATTGAGCCTAAGGTCCTGTTCCGGGGTGTAGGGATGAAATCCGGCGTGAGAACGAAGTTATGACGTCTGCTGTGTCACTTCCTGTTGGTTATGGCTTCGTAGTCTCCTTTGCAATTGTCCATATCACGTCTTATAGCCCTTACAGTGTTCACATGTTATCAAACATCATTCATGGTGTCGACATTTTGAGACATCTGGCATCATAAGCATCAGAATGTAGTTAACTCTTTACCAATATTCAAATAGATTCCATGCCACCTAACTTTTTTTAAACTACAACCTTAATCTTCACGCTGTTGACTGTTTACCAACACGTCACGTCGTCCATGAGAAAAAGTATCCATAGAAAATCGTCAAATTTAGTCAGAACACCGCGTAGATATATATGTGCGTGTGTGTGTATGTGTGTGTGTATGTGTGTGTGTGTGTGTGCTGAAATATGAATACATAAATAGACACTTATCCACGTGCATACATACTTACATGAGTAAGCATAAATAAATGTATATGTATATATATATATATATATATATATATATATATATATATATATATATATATATAGAGAGAGAGAGAGAGAGAGAGAGAGAGAGAGAAAGATTAAATATATTCCACGGGAGTTGTACAGTTCAATTATTTTGATCATCAAACATTCATTCAAAGGTAAAATGATCAATTTTACAAGCAATGAATCAAATGTGCAACAGTCGGAAACGTAGTTATAAGAACGTTTTTCTCTCTGCTTTTCCATGTTTTGAATCATTTTGTAATATACAGACAGACAGGCAGAAAGACAGATAGACAGATAGATAGGTAGATAGATAGATAGATAGATAGATAGATAGATAGATAGATAGATAGATAGATAGATGAAGAGAGAGTGGAAGGAGACGGAGGGAAGGAAGGAGAGAGAACGACAGAGAGAGGGAGAGATAGATTCAAATGGTTTAAAGTCAACATCAAGTCCTATTTAAACATGGAAATCTCAGATGTCAAGCTGACAACTTCCGTTTCTACAAAATATTGAACTGAAGATATGAAACCCAACACAAAAGGAAACATATCATTTGTCAAAATACATTTCATTATTTTCTTTTTTCCTAAAATATTTTATGTTTTATATCCAGATATAGAATGATCTGGCCTAAAGCAAACTCTACTTAATTTTAGTAAAAACTATCATTACCCTAACGCTATAATTGACAAAGAGAAATGCATTCTAAAACAACCAATGCAGTATGGAGTACGTTGTGACGCTTACTGTAGTTTCTGCAAGTTGATGAGTGTAACAAGGTGGCGGATAAAACAGTGGGGATTTGGTAGCATGAACCATACGATGATGACGATGGTAAATGTGTCAGTGTATTGATTTTATATTGTTTTATAACACGAAGACTGCACTAACTGCATTGCCCGCACAACCACGGACCAACTCACAATCATGGGATTGAACGTTACGTATTCCACAAATAGCTTGAGGTTTCCTTCGTTTACTTTGAAAAATCTATGAAACATATTTATAACACTTGACATATATATATATATATATATTAATAAATTATTACTTTCTCCTGTCATTCAAGATATGTAATGGTGTAATATAATCACTTTGTATCTTCGCCAGCGCTGATTATTACAAAGATTTCTCGGATTACACATGGACTATTTCAGCCATCACGTGTGCCTTGTCTTTTCTAATATAAGTATCCCAATAAGAGCATTATCCAATATGTCATTTGCTCAAATTTGATATGAGAGTCATTTCGCTATTATTAGTCCGAACGGCTATTGTTATCAGATCTATCGGCCAATGGATTTCAAACTTTTGCACAAGACCGGCAATTTCTACGGTCATGGCGGTGGTGGAGTGGTACTTATTTTATTAGCTTGCAAAGTATGAATGGCAAAGTCGGCCTCGGCAGAATTTGAAGTCAGAACGTAAAGACGAACGAAATACCGCTACGGATTTTGCCCGTCGTTATAACGATTCGCCATCTTACGGCCATGTAATATTAAGTGTTAATTATATACAACTTGCTAGTCGAGACTAACAGAAACACTTTTAGTAAGGACGTTTGCTAATTGAAGATGCATTAGAAAGTAGACCAAGTTATCAATTAAGTAGTTGAAATTCATATAACAACAGCTGTAATAACAGTCTCTAACAAGTATCACAATAGTTGTCAACGAGCGAATAGAATTTATTTCAATCATGAGAGTCATTTAAATGAGTTGTATTCCCCCATTGAACAACATTTTGATATATCTTGACGTAAATTTCTTCAATCGAGAATACATAATGTCAGAATTTTACAAAATCTGCTAACGACAATTAAGACACACATGAATCACACCTACATAGATTTTATTATTATTCTATCTTCTACGTTGCAATTTGGTCAACCGAAACCTTATAAGTAAATTTCATGTGTTAAACTGCGTGGAAGCCGGTGAAATGAATAGTTCCTTTCCTCGTGTATTACTATAAAATTCTTAACATATCTAACGTTACTTGGCCCTTACGTTCCCTACATACAGTTTACTTAGCTGTGAATGTTTAAACCTGATGTTCGGTCAGAAAACTACTTCTATTACTTCACTTATCACTCTCAAAGATCTGGCAAACCATAGAAGACGAGCTCCTGAAGCGCTGCTGGGTCATGGGGATCTTGCATATACAGACACAGAAATGAACAAGTGAAAACACATAATATACAACACACATCCTAATACATTCACAGGCACGTACAATGCACCGACGTTCACTCGTAAATATTGAAACACTTACATTGATAAATACTTGTATGCATGCTTACCACAACAATCAAATATAATTATCTGGGGCAGAGAAAAGGAGCTGTGTACATTGGTTGAAATCAGTAGATATCGACGTTATAATAATCGTCAGTGAGAAAAAGAAAACATGTGTAGAACTGAAGAGAAATCTGCCTTTACTTCAACCGAAATATAAGTGTAGATTGTTACCAACCATTGGATATAGAAATAGAGAAGAGAGTAACAAAAATGAAAAATCTAATAAGAGTTAAATTGACTTATGGGATGTTCGAACCCGATGAAAGAGCGGTATTATCGGAGAAGGAGAGAAAGGTAAAGCTGATGGAATTATTTGGAACCAGAGTCAAACCTACCGGGATATATATGCAATATGATAGTTTACCTAATGCTGTGGAATTGGATAACCTTAAGGAATACATAACAAACAAAAGATAGGCTGATAATTAATGTTTAATTAGAACAGTAAAATGGACTGCGAGCTTTGGGGGGGGGGCTCGTCAGCCATTACATACTTTCATTGTTAAATATTTCATTTCGTATTTCATCATTCTTTATATGTACCCCATGCTTTGTGTTGTCTGTCTTTCTTATGTCCCCTCTTTTTTGAGGTTATATGCCGCAATAAAGAAATCACTTGAGTAGAGATCATCCGAGCGTACGATATAACAGTGTCATATATGCATGTAGAGAGGGATAAGAGTATATGTGTGTATACTTTAAGATTATACGTATATGTGTGAGTGTATGTGAGTGTCTATATGATTGTGTGTACTTATATATATATATATATATATATATATATATATATATATATATATATATATATATATATATATATATAAGTAAGGTTATATGTGCATATATTCATCTAAGACGTTGTATCCATTCACTGTTAGACGGCGAGGACATTGACAAACGCACACACACACACACACACACACACACACACACACACACATATATATATATATATGTGTGGGATATATATGTGTGTATCTATCTATATATATATATATATATATATATATATATATATATATATATATATGTATGTACATGTGTGTGTATACAACCTTCAACAAAGTAACAGTCATGTATACAACTTGTACAGAAAGAGAGAGAAAGAGAGAGAAAGAGAGAGAGAGAGAGAGAGAGAGAGAGAGCGAGACAGACAGACAGACAGACAGACAGACAGACAGATAGATAGATAGATAGATAGATAGATAGATAGATAGATAGATAGATAGATAGATAACTGAATTTTCTTATACCTCCGTATGCCCTCCCGCTCACTCACAGTTGGGATCAGTCTGAAATTATACACTTTAATTGTGGGCTGAATTGTAATGTTGTCTAATCAGATTTTCCACTATTAAATCGTTATATACATATATGTGTATGTATGCATATATACATACAAATGTGTCTGTGTGTGTGTGTCTGTGTGTGTGTGTGTATGAATTTTTTGTCTTGTTCTTTTGGGTTTTTATTTTGTATTTACATGAGGCTTCCATATAAGCCTAAATTAAAACAGAATATCAAGAGATTAGGTGTATAAGAAAAGTTTGTACTAAACGAAACAAGAAGCTCGAAGCACGATACAATTTCATAGAAACTTCGATCTATCAACTTCTATTTCAATATACTTACTTGCTACAGTCTTTTCATTATATCATTTAAAATTCAATAGTTCCGGTTAGGGGGTTCTACAATATATATATTATTCTGCACTTGATTGAATAAAAACTTTATTTGGTCGACAGAAAAAAGAACATTAATTTAATTTCTTCACTGTATTCAAAAGACACAAATATATCAATATAATTGTGTTGTGGAACTCATGCTGCTATTATCTGATCAGAAGAACTGTTATTGAATATTTTTTATTCAAGATTTCTTCATAATGTTTATGGGTATAGACAGGAATATACATCAATACATATATATACATATGTATGTACAAATGTGTGCGTATATACATACTTATATACATACATATATATAAATAAATATATATATGTATATATATAAATATATATATATATATATGTGTATGTGTATATACATATATTATATACATACATTCGCATGCACACACGTGTATATATACACATATATATACACACACATATATATATATGTATGTATGTCTCTCTCTTTCTCTCTCTCTCTCTCTATATATATATATAGAGAGAGAGAGAGAGTTATGTCTATATATATATATATATATATATATATATATATATATATATATATATATACACACACACATATATATATATGTATATATATATATATATATATATATATATATATATATATATATATATATATATATATAACAATGTAATTCATCACCACAATGAGTCATTGTATTCGACACACATAAATATCGTTTGCATGTGCATATGTCTACGCACATAGGCATATATATATATATATATATATATATATATATACATATATGCACTATTTGTATCATTCTATCACAATCTTGTACCTCATGGCAGAATAATATTATAGATTGTAAAAACTGACAGTAATCATCCTAATTTCTTCGTTGAATTTGCCAAGAAAAGAATAGTAAAAACATCAAAACTGTCAGTTTCTTTTCTTCATCTTATATATATATATATATATATATATATATATATATATATATATATATATATATATATATATATATATATATATATAAAAGCAGAAGATGATAATCTACAAAATATGACATCGAGACAAATGAATGTAGATTTTCAATGACTATTATCGTTGTAAATGTTCTGGTTGCAAAGCATTAACAGAGAATGACAATTTTCTATGAGCATTTAAACCATTTTCTGACTTTCTTTTCTTTCTTCCACGCTTTGTAGTAGGCATTTGGGAAGACTTTTTTCAAATATTAAAACCAGTTAGTAATAATATTGCATTGGACATCAATACCAAAGCGTAGACAATTGATAAGAAGTGCACCAAATTTACGAACTGATGCCAAAATTCTGACAGTCTATGGCAATATTCAGATCTGTAGACAACTATTTGAATGGTTTCAATAAAACGATTTAACGTATTCTTTTACATTACAGCTCAAAAATGTATTATGATAGATTCATATATTTGTCTGTTGCAAAACATCTTGTAACAACAAGATCACATTAAATCAGTCATAAGTAATTAAGTTCAAATCGTTTGGTTGCACACGTTTCAAGTTATCAACATTGCTGTAATTAACCATACTGTACAAGTAGTATTATATATTATACCAAAATTACATATTCACTAGTGAATAACTAAAAAATTGACGCAGCCAACAGAGTATATTTATGAGAGTATTATCAATTTGTTTATTTTGTTTTTTGGGTGATATTTTTATCAGGTCGCGAGAATGCGATTCAAAGAAAATTTGTCTGTTTTCTCTAACAACTTCAGCGCCTGCAATTGTTTGCTTATGGCTCTATATATAATAAAAATGTGTGCGTGTGAGTGAGTGTGCGTGTGAGTGAGTGTGCGTGTGAGTGAGTGTGCGTGTGAGTGAGTGTGCGTGTGTCAGTGTGTGTGTTAGTGTGTGTGTATGCATATTTGTGCGTAAGTGTGATCATGAATATGTATGTGAATGTCTCTGTATATATGTATGCATATACACATTTTTACAAGTGCGTGTATGTGTATAAATAAACAAATATGTGTGTGTGTGTGTGTGTGTGTATGTATGTGTGTGTATACAAACATTCAGGCAAAAGCAAGACCGTCGCTTCCCATGAACATATAATGAACGTAACGAGATGTTACCCGAATGATCTTCACGTGCACTGCATCAATTTGGTTTTGAATGTGATCAATGACGTTAAGAATTCGTACACTACTAAAATGTAAAATTTTTGACCAGTAACAGCAACACTTTCAAGACAATCATCCGAAACCATTACTACAAGCATCGCAAACTCCCCAGTCTCCAGTGTCCGAAATTTCCAAGTGATCCTTCAGGTCCATTACCACAAGTATATGTAGCAATTGTGATGAACACGCCCGCAATTTGTCGATTTTGATGGCTTTTACCACAGAGAAATTTCTTTTATTTCTTTTTTTTTTGCTGCCCTTTTTTTTTATTGAACCGTACAATGCAAATACTATGTAAATACTGTGTAAAATTCATTTGAAACTTTTTCTTTTCACACCACGAAACTGACCATCATAGAAACATAGATGCCAAGAGTGAAAAAAAGCATTAATCGTTTTTAGTCAATGAAGCGTTCCTTCTATTTACAATCAATTAACTGGACGCAAAGTCGGAATATAGATACACTTCAAATACACACACACACACACATATATATATATATTTAATTTTATATATATATATATATATATATATATATATATATATATATTTATATGCGGTGTCTCAGCATGGCCACATGACTGAAAGAAATAAAGGGTATAAGTTGAAAGACACGCACACACACACACACACACACACACACACACACATATCCTGATCTTTGGGAAAATGTTACATTGAGTCCTGTTCTAAATAATCCATTCTATTGTAAGTATGCAAGGCCTGAAATTTTATAGGCGGTGGATAAATCGATTGCATTAACCACCCCCCTACTCAACTGATACTTATTTTATTGACCTCGGAAAAATGAAAGGCAAAATCGACCTCGGCGGAATTGAACTCAGAAAATTATTTGTTGGAAAATGGCGCTATGTCTTTTGTCCGACATCCTAACGATTTTACCACTTCGTCGCCTTGCATACCGTTCCTAATATTGACTCATGGCTTACAAGTATCAGAGAACGGGTTAGTCGACTGCATTGTCCCTAGTATTCAAATGATACTTCTTTTATTGACCCCTAAAAGATAAAATGAAAAGTCGACATCGGTAGAATTTTAACTCAGAATGTAATGAAGGACGAAATACCGTTAAGAAATGTTTGTCCAACGTGCTAGCAATTCTACCATCTCGCTTTCTTGAGCCCCGTATTTGATAATGTAATCCATTTCAGCACGCCAGCTATCGATCTATCGTTTTCACGACGAACTACCGATGGTGTGTATAAATGGTTTACAGCTTCAGAAGATGATTTTGCCGGTCATTTAGTTCCAAGACGTCCAAACTGCCACGTTGATTACAAAATATCTTCCAAGCTTCGCTTGATAGATCTTTCATAGAGAAACTGCTACCTATCGAATGACGCATCACCTTGTGACTGACCAATGATCGTGACATCAGTTTGTTGATAAATATCACCTAGCTGAAAGGCACAATTGTTTTCTTTTTCAAATCAAAACACTTCTAAAGAGTAATTTTGCTAAAACAAAAAAATAAAGAAAATATCACAAGGGAAAGTTATAAGTATCTCAGAATCATTTTTACCTCCCGCAACAACGTGCATAAATATAATAATCAATCAAAAGAGGCATATTTGCTGTTATTTGTCAATGATATTCTAGTTATTATTAATGATAGAGAAGAATTGATAGATTGGTTTACTAAACAGAAATCAAACATGATTTGTTTATATATTCATATATTTATTTATTTATTTATCGATCTATCGATATGTGTGTGTGTGTGTGTGTGTGTGTGTGTGTGTGTGTGTGTGTGTGTGTGTGTGTGTGTGTGTGTGTGTGTGTGTGTGTGTTGTGCGTGTCTGGATCTGTATACATACATACATACACACACGCGTGTATGTATACACGGAGAAATAGCAATGTTGACATATGCTGAAACTTTCGCTGAAATCTCATCTGTCATAATACAAACACATTCGCGCACAAATATGCAACACACAAATTCACACACACACGCACATACACAAATTCACACACTCAGGCACATACACAAATTCACACACACACAGGCACATATACACACATATATACACACTGGTGCACACCCACACACACACACACACACACAGCGTCATCTCGAAGGATATTTGGTGAATACTCACATCTATCATTGAGAATATTTAATGAAGCAGAAGATTTATAGTTCAATTTACACATAAGACTATATTTTCATTTCGTTCGTAGACAACGAAGCCAGAGAGGATAATATACGCATGAATGAATTGATATATCTATAGATGTGTGTGTGTGTGTTTGTGTGTGTGTGTGTGTGTGTGTGTGTGTGTGTGTGTGTGTGTGTGTGTGTGCGTGTGCGTAATCGATTACAAGATAGCAATTAATGTATACGCATCTAGAAGAACGGATATAATTAATAGTTTTACTGTGAAAAAGTAATATTCGATGTTAAAGCGCCCAACTGATATACTCCACGATTTACGTTAATTTTGGTTACAATAAACAATATATGGAGTGAGAAATTCAAACTATTGATACCATGTCTTAATAACCCACTGTTCTCACAGCTAAAGAGTGGTATTGCCTATATATTAATTTACGACTGTTTCTATGTTGTTATAATAACAACGTTTCGATTGTTGGTGTATTCGCGCTTCTTTATGTATTAGTTGTATCTCGCATCCAGTAATTTTTTTGGAAATCTTTTCATCTTTTTAAATCAAACAGGGAAATTATATTTCACTCCGTTTTCAGTATTTCGAATACTATAGTATAAATTACACTAGTCAACAAAATTATGCTAACTATGAATGCAAACCAACTTTTCTAGACTAATTTTCATGCTGATTTCAAAATTGCATTCCATATGAATGCAGCACGCATCAGTATTTTAGTTGACACATGCAAATATTTACATATTTGTATATATTATTTTTAGAAGGTAAATGAGTTTATTGAGTTAAAAATCATCACAATCATTCTACAAAGAGTGAATATACAACAAAGATTCTTGATGCTATCCTTGTAGTGCATTGCCTTGTAGTACATTGCCTTGTAGTACATTGCCTTGTAGTACATTGCCTTGTAGTACATTGCCTTGTAGTACATTACCTTGTAGTACATTGCGCAAGAAATCCTCACGAGTCCAATTGAAGTATTCCAGGCAGGCAGTTTCAATTCATCCATTGACATCTTTGAGGAGTACTCTTCTAATTTAGGGTCCGACAAAGATACTCTCTTTCAACTTCGCCTGTGTGATTTGAGGAAACTTTTCTACAATATACTCAAACGCCTCTAGCATTTCTCTTCCTTAGTGTCTTTACAAGATGTTTTATCAGTCGAAGCTTTATGTGCAAAGGAGGGCATAGGGCATTATATGGATCTACAAGTGATGTATTCTTGACGCTGGTATGGTGTTCTTATCTGCCAGTTGATTCCGCTTATCTGCCAGTTGATTCCGAATAATGTCTTTCAGTTGCCCGAATATCCCATAAACACAGGAAACAACAATATTTTGTGAAAAACGACTGCATTCTCTTTAACATTCCATTGACTTTTAAATCTCCATATATTTTCCATGAGCATCTTTCATAAGCAATTGCATGAAGTAAAAGTTCTATATTATTCTCATATTGTTCATGAGGATGAACGGAATGTGCAATAGGAATGGAGGGCTGAAAATTACCCTTATGAAGATGTACAGCTTTTAAACTTCGTTTTGAAGAGTCAATGAACAAACGACACCCTGCAGGGTCATGATTTTGTGATAAACATTCGAAAATTCCATTGATGTTACTGAAAAAGCAAAGCGGGCCTTCAACAGAAAAACGCGTTTGTAGAACCACATTTCTCCGCCGAACATAAGTTATATGAAAACCGTGCTCTAGTAGACACTTCTCCTTCAGTCCTGATACCAACAGTTCTGCTTTATTTTTTAAGAGAGATAGGTCTCTGATAAGGTCATTCAGTTCAGCATGGGAAGATTTCTGAGGTACAAAGCTATCGTCATCAGCCACGTAATCTTCTTCAGTAGCACTACCGTGACAGTCAGCGTCAACATCTGATGTTTCAATACCATCATCTGGTGGAACTGGAATTGACAGACATCCATTGTGAGGCACAGTTCTCATTGCAGAATCCAAATTGGGATACACAAATTTGTGTTTATTCTTCATAGAAAATCCTGTGGCATTTACTTTGCAAAAATAACAGTCATTAAAATGGTCTTTCGGCTCCCTCCATATCATTCGAATGGCAAAAGCATGGACTTATTATTATTGCGTAAGCCATTTGAGAAAGCTGAGCAGATAAAATGTGGTACCCACAACTTGTCCCGCTCTCGATGAGGACAGTCAAAGTAGAGCTTATTAATCGTCTTGATTTCTGGTTTTATTGTACGATTTGGGGCTTCCATAATAAATTGTCCACACCCATAACGAAACATCAGGATGATTTTTACACTGTCTTGACATTGTTAACTCTGTAAAATAAATTAAAGAAATAGATACAAATGGTTATACTTATATTAAATTTGAGATGATGAAATATTTCATCAGACCAATACTGACAGGACAATTTGAGGTGTTGGAATGCCTGTTCCATCAGGCAAAACTTGATTGCTTAATTTAAGGTGATGAAACATTGCATCTGAACTGTTCAGCAATTGATAATGTACTTTATTTCAAAGGTATGTTTCCATAATGTAAATGAAATACATGCATACACGTCATTGACTGGAATTTCTATATAATGCATGAGCTAAAACCAACAAACTTTTTCAGCTTGAAAACTGTACGTGATGTCAACAAGCTAATTGTCTATTTGAAAACTGCATTAAAAACTACAATAAGTACACCTTAACAAAGCTAATTGTATATTGGAAATCACCATTAAAAACTACACTCAGTACACCTTAACATATGCTTGATAAAAAATGTTTGTTGACCAATATTATTAATACTCAATTAAAACAAAGTATATATGGATTAATTGACGCTGGGGGGAAGTTATGGACACAAATATAAACCGACAAAGCTGGATTCTTAATCGATACTTGCATATTCAATAAACCATTAACTCGTAGCACACTTGAATTATAGGTTTTAATAATTTTAAGCCGTTTCTTTTATGTTTTAGACTTAATATTCATTTTTATACTTCGTTTTGTATCTGGTTCGCAATATTCCTAATGTGAATTCGTGTGTTGAAACAGATTTTGTTTTGTCTAAGGAGGGTCATTATGCCAATATTATTAGCACACGCACTGGTTTGATTCCACTCCTTTATTACCATTCTTCCCGAGCATTGAACTAATGCACCTTCTTGTTTCCCCTTGACTTGACTTCGTCTTTTGTTGTCTGTAAATTTATATATATATATATATATATATATATATATATATATATATATATATATATAAATATATATATATATATATATACACGCAAATGTCGAACGATAAAAATGAGTGTTTTGGAAAACACCAGATAGAAGCGAAGACTCTTTCTCCATGTGATCAGCTTCAGTAATCGTTAAGACACTAGGATATTTTCCTACTTTTCTTAACATGAAACCACCAGTAGCCCTAATTCACAAACAAAGAAATTTTATATACATACATACATACATACATACATACATACACACGCACACGGGCATACACACACACACACATATACATGTATATATATGTGTGTATACATATACATGTAAATGTGTATATGTATGTAGTATATCTTTTAATCATTTACTTGTTTCAGTCATTTGACTAGCGACATGTTACAGCACCGCCTTGAAGGGATTTAGTCGAAGCGCTAAGTTACGTGACGTAAACACACCAGTATCGGTTCTGAAGCGATGGGAGAGAAAAAAAAAAACAGAGTCACAAAGAAACACACAAAAATATATACGATGGGACTCTTTCAGTTTCCGTTCACCAACATCCACTCATAAGGCTTTGGTCAGCTATAGTAGAAGACACTTGTCCAAGGTGCCACGCAGTGAGACTGAACCCCAAGCCATGCGGTTGGGAAGCGCGCTTCTTACCACACAATCACGTCTGCGCCAATACATATACACACACAGGCACACACACACACACACACACACACACACACACACACATATATATATATATATATAGACATATACATATATATAGTCGATTCAAATACACAAACAATTAAAAGGCAGAGAAAGAAGAAAAAAATTAACGTGTGGACGTGCACAAGAAATGTATTAATTAGACGCTCGGTGAAGGGAGAGAGTTACTGTTAAGTTTTTGAGCATAGCTCTTCATCGGAAATAGGAAAGTCTAAAGAGAAAAGGAAAAATAATGAAAAATCACCAACAGTCAACGCGCGTATATCCGCTTGTGCGTAAACATATATTTGCATACGTATGTGTGCATACTATTATACGTATCTTTATGTATGTTGTATGTGAATATATATATATACACCACAGTTGATCTAAACGATTAGGTACGCTAGGTAAGTGTGGTAAGAGATTACTAGGGCTCGAAGGTTATTGCCGAGACAGTTGTTATGGAACCATTGCAGATTTCTGATGCAGCGGATATATAATTGTTGAACAGGGCAGGAAACATTAAGGTAAGTTCAACATCTCAAGTCGAATACAATACGCATTAAATTGGAAAGAATTCAAGGTCTTACAGCTGTTTCTGTGATACCCCGAGAATGGGATATTCCATCATCAGCGACAAACAGGGAAAAAAATAAAGAAAATGAGAATGGTATATATTAATGAGATGACGATATTGAGGAAGGGAGTAAAAGAATTAAGAGATAGAAAGAAAGAAGAAAAAGAAGGATAACTCAACTTTCTGAAGTTATAGAAACCAGAGCATGAGGCCTTAGGTGCAATCTTGCGTAGATCAATAGGGACTTACGCTCATGGATATATATTTGCTTGTGAGGAAATGTACACAATTGTATATGTACGTGTGTTTGTGTGTGTGTCACAGTGCAAATAACCCAAAATCATCCTTTGTTGTTCCACATCACAAATCATCTATCCCCACTCATGCCAACTTAACATTCAGGCATTTTTTACCTATCCTTTCACGATTTCTGTGAGATGAGATTAGTAGAACAGAGTTATTCACAGGCTTCAAAACCGCCAGCCGTTTTTGAAGTGATCATTCCCTTGAGATTAGTCGATTTTGAATATTAACCGACACTTACGTATACAAGCATCATGCAGAAGTAACCATGGAATATTTTGCTTTGACAATTCTAGTGTTAGAGATATAGCAAAAAGATTGTTAACTGAACTGTTGCCCTAAACAGTAATATGTCATTGTTGAAGTGTTAGTTGATCTGCATGCACACACACACACACACACACACACACATATGGATGCAGTCAATTGCACCGAGATTTCCCGTCATTCTGTTTGACAGTTTACTCTTCTTTATATATAAGATAGTTTTCTTGTTTCTCTTTCATTTTCTTTGGTCCTAAGTATGTTGTATTGGCTTTTGGTTCATTTCGTTCAGAAGTCATACATCAGACACACACGCACACATGTGTAATATATGTGTGCGTGTCTGTGTATGTGTGTATGTTCGTCCGTGTGTGTATATATATATATGCGTATGCATGTGTGTGTGTGTATGCATTAAATTTGTACACGTATGTATATTTATCTAAAAGCAAATACATGTGTTTACTTGCGTGAACAATTTATTTTCCTTAGTAATATCATGATTTATGACTTTCTGCCAACTAGCCTGCAACACTATGAAATATGTAGCACTGTCATAGTTTATAACATGCAGCAAACATTCAGTCTTTTCAAAATAGTAGCCAAAAATAAAATACAACAGCTTTAACAAACCATGTGGCCGCTCGGATTATATCAGATGCCGTGTTAATGAATATAGCTTTTCCTTCAGATTTTATCGATTATGTTCCTGTTTAGGAGCTACCTTCCTCCTCCACCTCAACTATTTTTGGAAGCCCTGTAACAGGTGATGGGCATTACCTTTATTCCTGACTAAATTTTGTTTAACGTGTGTTTCTCTTCAGTTTCTATAAAATATTAAGTCCAAGATTTTGCTATTTCTTTTAAGAGATTTCTACGCCCAAAGATGCAGAGTACTGGACATCGAGCAAGGTTTAGGCCTTTTATTTAGTGAGCAGAGGCGGTTACAGCTTGCTCTGTAATCTCCAAGATTTGTGGAATTGGATCGGAACTTATTCTTACATGTAGATCTGGCCAAATTTCGGTAGGAGAGTGAGCTATGCTAAAGAAAACCAAGGAGCTGTTGTGGAATTAAACTGGAAGACAGATTAAGTCTACTACATAACAGCATGGCGTATCCAGCAGGTCTTTACATAGACTTCACCTACTGAATTTCACACACGAATTATTGATCGAACCAAAGCTATAGTAGATTGCTCAAGGCACCACACAGTAAGAACCCGAAACGAAATAATTGAAAAACAAATATAACTACACAGCCATATCTGCACGTATTTACGTATAGCCAAGTGGAGTGTGTACTTCTTCTTGTATAGCAACTACAGAGTGAAGCTGTTCATTATTGTAAACAGTAGTGGCATTGTAAAAATAACGAATATTTTATATACTGATTATCTATCATTCAGGTTCTCGTATCTTTTGAGAATTATAGAACCACTTATAGAGTAGCTTGGATTCAGCTAGCTCTATTATCTCCTGTTCAGGTTGAATAGATTTACTTTAATGTCGTTCGTTTATCCTTGCATTATTTCACGTAGTGGCGAACGTTTGTTCAGATTGTATTCATAAGGAGTGTGAGTCATCTCAGCAACAACTGATAAAATATATCGGCTTATTATTTATTTTTTACAAGTACTTATCTTGACACATACACAAGCGCGCGCGCTTGCATACACACATGTACACACAAGCACGTAAATGCTCAATCATTGAATTATTCTAAATAATAGTTTTCCTTTAACTGCATATTTATTTCAATGGTCTAGATATACGTACATCCTTAACAGTAGAAGGAAATCAATATCAGAGTCATGTGGCCCTAATATTGATTTCTCGCGTAGGCAAAAGTTCACAAACTCGTGAGATGGGTACATATGATTAAATCAATCACACTAAATGAAGGGTACTTTATTTTATCGACTTGAAAGGGTGGAAGGTAATCGTAATATAAGCAGAATTTGGACCGAGAACGTAACGAAAATCTACCTCAAGACTACACAATCGGAGGATTTTCAAATGTTAATGATGAAGTTAAAAGAACTCCTGCCCTGGGACGAGTTACGAGTCTATCGCAAAGTTAAACTTCATGTACTGGTACTTATTTCTAATTAAGTGTACGGTGATGCGTGAAATAGTGAATGCATGATCTTAAAATTGTAAGCCGAACATCCTAAGTTGCCTTCATTGTAGATGTTAAGATCCGTAATTAACTGCCCAACGTTTCCGTCAAACAAGCACAACTGTTTTATCATTGGTAAGGGCATGACAGCTTATAAAGCATGCTATCACAACCACTGTTACCTTTATGCTAGATTTCAGAGCAACATGTGCCACAATTCCACAATTCACTTATTTGATTCCTATATACACTTCAGAACTCTCTCCTGTGACTATTCGGAAATGGATATGACTTGAAATTGTTCGATACAATGAAATATGAGCTTAGAAAGGATTCGGTGTTGTATAGAATTTTCTTTACTTCATCATTAATGTCACAAAACGCACAATAAAATATTTATGTTTCCAGTAATATAAATACGTTCTTTATTTGTTGTACTGCCTGGTGAAGGCATTAATATTCATTATGATAATCAGTTATATGGATTTAGTTTAGCAACAAAAATTAATATTTAGTATGATAGAAACATTAAATCCCATGAAGTAAGGAACTTGTTTCTAACTGCATAAAATTGTTGCGCAAATATTGATATTTCTAATATGGATTAGATTCCTTTAGGGATTTCTTTCAACAAACTTATGTTTGCCTTTGAATTGCTCTAATATTTTAAAGACCATGTTAAAAAAATAAAAAGGTGGTTATTTTGTCATTTTCCCTTGTATTATATTCGGAACACTTCGCGAGAAAGTCTTTGTAAAAATAAATTCGTCTGTCAAACCGTAAATATCAATTCAGCATTGAAGTGTTAATTGAAGAAATATTTCCTTTGGTGGCACAGATACAAATACCACAACTAGAACAAAAGAAATCATAAAATTGAATTGACCTTATAAAACGCCTAACAGTCATTAATTTATACATTATATACATTACATTAAATCAAAGCTCTTTGCTATTTCAAGGGTTAATTGATTTTAAAATTAATAGCTACTTTTTAAAGTATTTAAAACTTTTTTTTTCCATTGGTACCCACTTAAAATCATTATTTTTTCGCTTGTCACGTGATAATCCGATTGTAACTTCTGAAAGATACTCGAACCTAAATACGATAAGCCATTTAGTTTGCAACAAGTTTTTATGCCAAGTGGTCTCATCTATTTGGACACTTCTTGTCAGACACTTGAAGGACAGCAAAAATTTTAGAATTTGTTAGTCTCATTAATCAATAAATGAATTTCCACAACACTTCAACATTATACAGGCATCGTAGCTCCAGGAAACGTCTGTGTGCAAATTTATCGTATTTAAATCTTAAATAATATGTAGATATATCTGTTTGTGAGTGTGTATATGCGTGTGTGTGTGTGTGAACATATATGAAAATGTGTACATGTATATATATATATATATATATATATATATATATATATATATATGTACACGCATACACATTCCTAAACATATATAATTATTTTGTATTTTCACGCACACATACACACATAATATATATATATATATATATATATATATATATATATATATGTGTGTGTGTATGTATGTACACACACATACACACACACACACACACACACAGACACACATATATATAACTGTCCGACGAACGGGAATGTGAAACTCTGAGTAACAGTTTTTGTGATATTTTTGCTGCTTTTCAATAAAGTACTTATATATATATATATATATATATATATATATATATATATATATATATATATATATATATATATATATATATATATATATATATATGCGTGTGTATGTTTGTATGTATGCATGCATGAAGGCCTATGTTTCTTAAAAGGTGCAAAACATTTTGGATAGAAGTTGTGTTATGTTTACTACATGATATGAGAAGTATACTTTAGTAAATGCTGATAAATAATAACGTCACATTGTACAATATATTGAATAATTACACAAATTCATCTCAGATACAGCGTGCAAGGAAGCATTAACATCAAAACCCACCCAGACAAAGGTTCACACTTACATCTGAAAATAATTTCAAGAAAACTCACACAACTTGACAATTTATTGGCACTGAAATGATATAGAGATATTGATCTCCAGCGTAAACACTGTTATATTTGAGAACTGGCACGGTTTGAGGAAACCAGCCTTTTTCTTGTCTTGTTTTACTTTTCGCTTTATTTTCGCGTCCTTGCCAGCACCATTCTGGTCTGTTATCGATGGGAAATTAGTGAGTGTTCTTCCCTCTTTCTGATCACGATATCTTAATCGTTCCGATTGAAGTCCGCAGCCAAGATCCGCTCAGTTTTGGCAGATTGATTATATATATATATATATATATATATATATATATATATATATATATATATATATATATAGATAGATAGATAGATAGATAGATAGATATATATACATGTGTGTCAGTATGTATGTGTGCGTGTGTGGGTGGGTGTAAATATGTGTATATATCTATGTACATATATTTACGTATATATATATATATATATATATATATATATATATATATATATATATATATATATATATATACATATATAAATACATACATGCATATATACATACATATGTATGTATATATATAAGTATATATATATATATATATATATATATATATATATATATATATATATATATATACATATATATACACATAAACATTATATATACATATATATATATACATATATATATAATACATACATATATATATATATATATATATATATATATATATATATATATATATATATATATATATATATATATATATATATATATATATATATATCTTAAAAAATAGAGTTCAAAATCGATGCATTGAAGATACTTTATTGCAGCAACAATTATAATAGCAGAAACAACAACAATAAGCCAAACCTATGCACATTTCGATAGAGTATCCAGGATAAATAAACCACATCATAAAATGTGTCATAAAATATTATAACAAATTAACAAATCCGATAAAAATTAACAAATCCGATCAAAAGGGATCGGTAGGGGCAAAAAAAAGGGGGGGTTATAGTATATCACAGAAAATGTCAATTGTGTAAAATGGAGTAACATTAGGTTTATCCATGGAGAGAAAACTCTACGGAAAAGACCATGGTAACCTCAGCAGGGAATAGACACATGAGAGCAAAGTGCTACTCTCACTATCTTTGTTTTGTTTTTTTTTCTCGATTTATAGGATCAGGCTGAAAGAGGTATCGTCACTCGCACGCACCATCTTTGCTACATTCACCCACCTTTTAATGAAACTTTCACGAGACAAAAACTGTCTCTCCATTCTCACCTTCCTTTTCAAGTGATACTTCAAAAAGTTGATGAGCGATTGGCCAGAGAGGTAAATTTTCGTCTCTAATCCTTTCGCTCGGGTCCACCACACACATCCTTTCACCATGGCCACCAGTATGATGAAGACTGCCTTGCCTTCCCTGTTGAGGGACGGTGGCGGAGCAATTTGCACAATAGACTCGGCTGACAGGAGGACTCGTCCCATACGTGACAGCAGCCGTTCGGCATAAGCCCACAGGTCGGAAATCTTTGGACACTGCACGAGTGCGTGCAGAACGGTTTCGTCGCTCTGACCGCATCTCGGGCAGGTCGGTCCGGTGTGTCTCGAACCGTGTCTGTACAGCTCATCCCGAACGGGTAATGCTTCTCGATAGCACTGCCAGGCCAGGGATCTCTGGTGGTTGTCCATAGGTCCCGGCCCGAAAGTTGTCCTGAACAGGCGGGTCAGGTGTTCCTCGTCGACGCCCAGATTCTGCCCGAGATCGTCGTCGCACCTCCCCTCCACTAATCCTCTATAGAACGCTTTTGTGGAATCAAAGTTGCACAAGATTGGTCCCGGACGGCAGAGTTGCTTGAGAGCAACGCGACACTCGCGGTGCCATTCGCCGAGGCTAGGTCTCTGTTTAATCCACGACTGCAGTTCGGCTAAGGAGACGAGCTGCGGGAAATCGCGCCGCACAAACGGCGACCACACCTGTTCACCGTCGTCTATGAAGCGCCGGAGATGTCGCTGTCTCAGCGCATGTCTGCGCATTATCAGCCACGGCATACCCAGCCCTCCTTTCAGCGGATGTTGACAGCAAATGGATCGCCTAACCATCGGAACGCTTCCCTTCCACAAGAAGCGGAAGAGTATGCGTTCCAGTTTGGTGATGGTAGGGTCGGGACAAGGCACGACGGTCAGGCGGTATTCGATGACGGACGCGATGTACGCGTTCGCCACCTCCGCCCGACCTTTTAGGGATAGCTTCCTCTCGGCCCATTGCCGGGTGAGAGTGACCAGTTCTTCTCCATTTGTATGTCCGGACCGAACCAGACTCCGAGCAATTTAACCGGCCCGTCGGTCCAGCGTCCCACAGTGGAGACGCTGTTAGACGGCATGGGCTTGCTTCTCCAGGTGCCGAGCCGCAAGCCCACTGACTTATCCCGGTTAATTTTTGCTCCCGTTATCGCTTCGTATTCTTTTAGTCTCTCGCCGACCAGCTCGATGTGCTTTTGGCTCGACACTATGACGGTGACGTCGTCCGCATATGCAGACACGCTCGTCTCGCAACCCAGCTCCCGTGGGATACCCCTCAGTGTCGCCAGCTTCTGCAGTAGTGGTTCGAGCGTCAATACATACAGAAGCGCCGACAGGGGACATCCCTGACGGACCGAACGCGTGATGTCGAACGGTTTTGACAGGTGACCGTTTACCCGAATTACCGATCGGATGCCGCTATACAAGGCAGCGATCCAACCGCGGATGACGGGACCAAAGCCAGCTGCCCTGAGGACGGCCGCCAGGTATCGATGGTCGACCCTATCGAAGGCTTTAGATTGATCGAAATTGATCAGCGCCCCACCCATGCCAGGATCCTTAACTACCCTGTCCATGATGTAGCGCATGAGGTGGAGGTTGTCATGGATGCTTCTGCCCGGCACGGCGCATGTTTGCGCCTTGTCGACCAGTTTATCGATGACAAGCGCCAACCTCTCGGCTATTACTTTGGCAAAAATTTTCAAATCTACGTTGAGCAGAGTGATGGGCCTGAAATTATCTATAAAATTCCTCTTGTTTGTGTCTTTCTTCAGCAATGTCACTGCACCACGGCTCACGAAACCTGGAAGTCTCCCGATTTGTTGCCAGTTGCAGTAGACTGATGCCAAGAGGTCACCAAACAAGTCTGGCATTTGGCAATACAGCTCGTAGGGCAGACCATCCAATCCAGGCGACTTATCCCTCGCGCAGCCCGCCATAGCAACCCTTACTTCAGCAGCTGTGATGGGCCCCTCACAACACTCTGCCTCTCCCGTCGAGAGCCGCGGCAGGCCGGTCAGGTAGGCACTGAAGTCCATCCTGCGTTCCGTCCCACCGCTCGCACCGAACAGTCGAGCAAAGTGCTGTTGAAAGGCCCCACACATCCTTTCGGGTTCGAGCAAACTGCATCCCTGTTCATCGATTAGAGACCGAATGGTGGCTCTGTTACCGCGTTGCACCTCCGCCACCCGGGCTTCTCGCGCAGCTTCGATCCCTTCGTTCCTTAAGGCACGCATTTTAGCTCTGACGACACAACCTTCGTGTTTGGCGTTTAGGTGTTGGGCGAGGGCCATCCTCGCAGCCAAAACGTTGGTTGCGCTGCCAGTTGTAAGAGCCTCTTCTAGTTTCTTAACTAAGTCTCCCTCTACTCTATTTCGATCTATCGCTAGTTTTTTACTAAACCTAATAGATTCCGATTTAATTGCCATTTTCAGGGCAAACCACCAGCGGTTGTTAACGATGGCTCCTGTTAACGCCCTCTTAATTAATTCGCTAATCCGGTTCTTGTAAACCTGCCGCGCTAAGAGCGAAGCGTTCAGTTTCCAGTAACCGGGACCCTGCCTATGTGTCTTATCTAAGTCGAGCGTACACGTCACAAACTTGTGATCTGTGTAGCTGACTATTTTAAATTGTGGACATCCTACACTACCTCTATCCGCTGTCCTACATAGAACTCTATTTAGATACGATCTCGACGATCCGACGCGGTTTGTCCAAGTCCACGTTGGCACGTTCGGATGGTCGAGTCGGAACCTGTCAGACAAATGGAAACGTCTGAGCAGATCTTTGAGGCACTTACATCCCCTTCTACTCCTATCTACTCCCACATAGTATATATGCGTGTCCAAGGTAGCGTTCCAGTCCCCTACTAACAGTAAAGGTCGTGACGTTCCCAGGAAAACCTCTAGTCGTCTAAAGAAATCCGCCCGACCCGTTAAAGACGGTTCATACACTGCCATCAGACGGACAGCACACCCGTTTATGCCATCGACGTCCAAGACAACCAGCCTACCCTCCGGGTCTAGGAATTTTGGCCTTACTTTTAGGTTCAGACTCTTCTGAAAAAGCACCGCGGTACCACCGCCACCCATGTTTGGCAGACAGGGAGAAAAATAAATGTCGAAATGTCCGCCAAACATGGACTTGAGGGCCCGCGGGTTACTGAGTGTGGTTTCACTGATAGCTATGATTTTTATGTTCTGTGACTTGATGTCATTTAGAAGGTAACCTTGCTTCCAAGCTGACGCCAAGCCACGTACATTTACACAACTTAATTTAAGCATAATTCAAGTCGAAATTTGTGTTTCATACACGACAGTAAAAGAGACAATAGAGAAGGTTACTTACTCGTTTCGAAAGTTTTAGCTTCCTCTTCTTTTGAAGTATCTTGGATGAGGTTTTTGAAGAGTTTCTTTGATAAATATTTTTGGAACCCCCCAACCGCATTCGGAAAGAGGGTTTTGAGTGTGTGGTGCTGCGTTTGTGTGATGTGAACTATTTTGATGTGTTTCGGTAGTGTAGTGCGTGGATGATTGTTAAGCTTATAATCATCTTCAGAAATGTTTGTTTGAGATATGATGTAGTCCATTAGTCTTGTGTTTTTTGTGTCTATCGCTGATAGCATTGTGTGTGTTTTTGTGATGTTGGTGCTGGTTTGTGTGTGCAAGGGGCTTTCAGCGGTTACATATTTCCCTGCTTTGTATGCATTTAATTTTGGGGTTGTTTTTTATCTTTTTCTTTTACCTCCTGTGGCTATTTGCCATTCTGTAGAACTTTCATCGTTAGACGAAATGTCTGACGAATCAGAAGGGGGTAAAGGCAAAGCATTTGGTTCTATTTGTGTGTTTGTCGATGGTGTTGTGGTGTGTGGTGTGTGTGTTGTTGGGGAATTGGGAGTAGTATTGGTCTTTTCTTCGTTCTCAGTGGTTGTCTTCTTTGTTGTTGTTCTTGGTGTTGGTGTTGGTCTGTCTTTAGTTGTTGTTGGTGGTGTTGTTTCTGCTTTTGGCTCAGGTGGTGGTGTTGTTTGGTTGGGTTGGTTTGTTCGTTGTTGCCGTTCTTTCGTTTTCGAATATAGCTGCTTGATCAGTTGTGCATACGGCGGTGTGGGTAATAATGCTGGTGTTTTGGGTTTTTGGTTTTCCCGTGGCTGTTGTTGTTGTTGTTGCTGTTGTTTCGCGGCAGAATTGCAATCCTTTTGGAAGTGAGCTTCACTGCCACATATGTAACAGCGGGGTCGTCTGCCTTCCACCACTACATACAGCCTTTACATTGATGGTAACTTTATGTAGGTGGGTATTTTATTTAGTGACTCCTGGGTAATATGGAGAAGAATCTCCATTTTTTTACCCACCCACTGTTGCTTTTCAGAAACATTAATTTGTAATATGTCAACTTCCTCCATATCGACACATACGGCTGATGTTATCCATAGTGTGTCTACCGTGGGAGGAATATTTGTTATGATAACCCTTGTTACCCTCTGACCAAGGTAACTCGGTATCATTGTTAACTCTTCTGTCTTAAGAGTTAGCGTTGAGAATCGTTTCGCTAACTCTTCACTTTGAAAAATAACTTCCACATGGGCAAATTTATGCCACCAAGTTACATAATCTTTATATGACAATACAGATCTCAAGCATTTCTCGATCTTTTCCGTGCTTGCTTTTTCTGGGTTTTTTTTTGTTTTGTTTTTGAGTTTAAAATTTTATAAATAATGGTCTTTTTGTTTGTGTCTTCTAGTATGTCTTGTGGTATGTTGATCCGTACCTCGTCATTTTCTTTCGAAAGTAAAGCCTTTGTATCTTTTATCTGCTGTGCAGTAAAAGATACTACCGTCGTTTTTTCCTTTATCGCCTCGGCGAAGTTTGTTTTGATCTTGTTATTGTTGTTGGTGGTGGTGGTGCTGGTGTTGATGGCAGAGGTGACAGTTGTTGCTGTATTAGCGTTGTTGTTGGCGGTTGTGATGCTGGTAGGTGTTGTTGTTGTGGCAGATGGTTGACCTTCTTCTTGTGTACTCCTCTGACCTTCACATGAGTTACGAAGTGGCGGGAAATTTTTCTCATAATTTTTTTCGGCGTTCAGGCGTATTTGAGCAAATTGTTTGGCGATCATGCTCTTCTCTTTCTCTCCTTCCGTTGTCTGTGGTGAAAGGAACAAAAGAGGAGTGGAGTTGTTGTTGTTCTTTTTGTTATTGTTGTTCTTGGTGGTAGTGGTGGCTGCGATATCGGTGGCAGTAGTGGTTTTGGTTTTGTTGTCGTTGATGGTGGTCGTAATGGTGGTAGTGGAGGTGGTGAAGGCAGTAGTAGTAAACGCAGCATTCCTGGTCTCTACGTCTTGTGTTCGTTAATGTGGAACGACTTGTTGGTCAGTCTCCTTGCCTGCTATTGGAGGCAAATCGACCACATGTGAAGGCCTACCCATATTTGTTTTACGAAGTATGGCAAATAAGCCGGAGAAAAATCAAAAACTTTTGGAAATAAACTCCAGAAGGAGCCACTTCCTATTACAAAAACCCAATAGGGTCGAAGTGTATAGTTTTATACACCTCTTCCACAAAAGATATTTTAAAACTGCAAAATTTTTGACATATAAAAGGCCAACTTACTTGCGAGCCGATGCGACTAGCATCCGTCCAGATCAGATAGATAGATAGATAGATAGATAGATAGATAGATAGATAGATAGATAGATAGATAGATAGATAGATAGATAGATAGATAGATAGATATACAGGCAGATGCTTGTGGTCCTATAACGGAGAGACATATATTAATGAAACATATACTGAATGTGCATACATGTAAATATATAGGCACGTTTAAATAGGTTCTTATAAGCATACATAAATACATACATTCATACCTTATAATTTAGATTTTCTATAAATGCATCTGTAATTTGACCTGATCACTTAATTGTATAGAGTTAGAAAGAGAAATTCTCAGCATGTTTTCAAATCTAATGAGTTTCTAATTTATTGCTTCGAACTACTTTGATTCCACGTTCTAGTAATTTAATAAAACAATTGTACACTTCAGTAGACAATTACCAACCACACGGCAATCAGCGAATAGAATGAATTATTACTCTTGTATTGTTAATATCCTTTCTTACTTAAGACCGTTGAAAGCCACTGTTTAATGTATTTTAGTCACAAATCTAGATACTGATATAGTCCTTCATTTTGTACACTCGTTCGTTACATGTCTGAACAAAATGGCGGACAGACGCGAATTTTGTTCTCGTCTGCATTGCCATATTTAATAGCGTCGAAGTTGGATCTATATTACATCTTTCCTGTCATTTATACCATGTTGTCTATCCGACTGTTAACATTGTTCTATCCGATTCCAGGATGTCTGATATTTCCTTTCTACTTCCTTTATCCTTACATGCAAATATTGTTGAGAATAAATCTCAGATTTTATTGGATAAAATATTTAATTATATAAACCATTGACTGTTTCAGATTAATGTCTTCCATATTATTTGCCGGTCGACTTCAATTTCAGAAGATATATGAGATTCATTTTCCATTCTCTTCCGTGATCATCTCAGCCTTACCTCCTTCCTTCCAGTTCTTATCAAATCACTAAATGTATTTCATTTTGCTTATAGTGTTTCATAAAAATACATTATTCTCCATAATTTAAGCTATCACACCTCCTATTTTCTTCTATACTACCACGCAGACAATGTCTGCATTTTATTATTAATTTTACAGGAACTTATACAAGCCATCGCAACTCTAAGAGTTTCTGACATTTAATCGGTAAGGTAGTAGCAATTTATTTCTAAATAAAAAAAAGGCAGCGTGCATAACATGGAGAAGCAGAGATAGAGATTGACAGACGTAGCGACAGCATTATAGACAGAAGAGAAATGGTAGTAGAGATACATGTTGAGAAAGAAGAAAAGAAAGAAGTACTAGAAGTAAAAGTACAAATAGATGGACACATATATATATATATATATATATATATATATATATATATATATATATATATAGTCAAGTGTACATGATATTGGAAAACCAAACGAGTAATGAATGGTTCGGGTCCTATATCGGCATTTTAATATGTCTGTAGCCCAGGCATTTATAACTAACCAACTTCTCGTTGAAATTTGATGCAACAACATGGGAATAATCCCCTGATATCTGCTCCAGCACCGTTTGCAAGTTGAGAAATGATAGGTATATTGGACTCAGCGTTTTCGTAAATATACTCTGCAAAAGTTCGATAGTATATATCTAGCTTATATCTATTAGTAAATGAGTCTTCAGTTTGCCTTTAAACACAATGGCTGAAGGGACATTCTGATAATTTACTTGGCGTCATAAGTTTCACATTCGTTCGTCTTTCAGAATAGTTTTCAGTTATTGCGTACTTGCATTAAAAAAAATTAATAACACTTTTATGAGAATGAATCCGTAATTTTGAGCTTCTCACGTTTGAAAAATAGCAAAGATTATTGCACAAGGTCTAATTTTCTTCTTCAGAGCTACAAAAGAGCTCTTCTTCTGAAAACTATTAGCTATTTACAAAGTTCAAATGAGACACACGATTGTTACAATATGTGCTATTGCTATTACAGATATACATATCTAAGACCAAAAGCAAAGACTCCTGCACAACTAATTGGTATGTACGGTCACTCCACATCGCAAACTAACCTGTTGTCCATGTCTTTTCTTTACTACTACTACTACAACTACTTCTACTAATGCTGCTGCTACTGCCGGTGCTTGCTGCTGCTGATGATAATGATGATGATGGAGCACCAGATAGTGGCTCTGGTGCCTTCTGATCTTAAATAATTGGAAGTGAATACATGCACATATTTTGTCTTAGTCTAAAAAATGGGTAGAGCAAATATTCTGCAAAATACCGCAGATCTATTTGTCAGTTGCTTCAACTTAACCAGGAGAGCATTCCCTTAATGGCTGTCGGTGTATGCATCTCTGATCACGAGCAAGAGAAGGAGTAGTGAGGGACGATGTGTTGCGAGGAATCCTTTGAAGTTTGAATGGAAACTTTGGTGTTTCATTCATCATCCTTATAACAGCCCTTATCCAGGGACATTTTGAGCAGGATGGACTACTCGACCTGAAGAAAATTCTGAGCTCCATCTGCAAGGGCATACACTGTTTCTCTTGATATGAGATTAACGTGACCGCACACATAGCTGTGATGCATGTCCTTCTGTCCCCTTACCAGATGAGTAGTCATGATGTGGATATTTGAGCTTCGCATATTTGTGTCCCAGCGTCAATTTGATGGCATGCGATGCTCGCTCACTCAATAATAATAATAATAATAATAATAATAATAATAATAATAATAATAATACTCTGGGACTATGATTTTCAGACGGATCGTGTAATCGAACAACATTGGCCGGATATTGTCATATCGAATTAGAGAGACAAACACAGTCAGATTATTGATGTAGCCATACCAAATGATATGAATGTTGTGAGTAAAGAGGTTGAAAAAATCACCAAGTACTCCGAATTGGAAGTGGAAATGGCAAGACTGTACTGACTGCAAGAGGGTAATGTAAAAATGATACCAGTAGTGATCGGAGTGTTGGGCCGAATCCATTGAACTTAAGGCAACTGGAAATCCCAAGCAAGATTTATGTCTTGCAAAAAGCAGCTGTATTGGAAAATACGGAAAATATTATCTGTCTGAGTTCCTTGTTGCGACTTGACAGGCGACTAAAGACTCTAGTGCATTTTTACCTACACTGTGTTACGAAGGAATAATAATAATAATAATAATAATAATAATAATAATAATAATAATAATAATAATAATAATAATAATAATGGGGAAGTTTAACAGAATAATACACCGGGGAAGTTTAACAAATAATACACCGGGGAAGTTTAACAAATAATACACCGGGGAAGTTTAACATGTGAAAACGATAAATCACTGCTCCGAAACTTATCCAAAAACATCGGAAATAAAGACATCGCATTGAGCCAAAAAATAGCTGACAAGGGGCTGGATTATATCCGAGTAAGTAATACTCATTGAAATTTATTTCTATCTTTCCAAATATAATGATGTATTTTAACTTGATACCTCCACTACCCGCACAGCGATCGTAAACACACGTGTTACATCAAAATCAAACCATCTTCGAACCCCAAAACACCATGTACAAACAAATTACAAACAGATTAAATAACACCGGTATTATTACTCCCAAGAATAACAACCGAGAAGTGCGTACTGTAAGCTTGTTACGAAAAAAATACGAAGATCTGAACGTGCAAAACAATCTGACAACAGAAATAAACGAACCGGTACCCTACGAAAACGATGACCGTCAAAATAAAGGACCGGACGTTGTTCCTCATGTCCCGCAAACAAAACCAAAACGGCATAAATGGACACGTGAGGAATACATTTCGATACTATACGCCTATTTCACAGCAGTGCTCTACCCAAAAAACGAAAACACAACAACACATACATATAAAATATGGAAGAAAAATAATGTAAATATAGACCTCGATAAAACAATAAACCCTAACAAACTAGCTAACATAAGAAGATATATTCTAAAAGCAAAAAAAATATCAGAAATAGAAATAGAACAATTGAAAGGAAAAATACATCAGGAAAATCTAGATAGTAGTCACACAGCAATGCCAAATAATAATATAAACACTGAGATAGCAAAACACGAGGACAAACGTAACATTTCCGGCAAAAACGAAGTAAACAAAAAACAACAAACCCAGACCGTAGAGATGGATAATAGTGTACAAAAAGCACCAAACCAGAACACCACAGACAAACATATGAATGAAAAGGAAGGCAAAACAAATATAAAACCTGGAAATAACGAAGGGAAACCTAATAATTACGATACTATGAAAATGAAAATAACCAAAGAACTGAAAACCACAGATCTTAGAATGGACCACAGATTATATCTCCCAAAAATCAAAATAGACAATAAAACAACATCAATAATAAATAGCATAAACCTGGCCGTCACGGAACTAACAACCACAGAAACAACAGGCAATATCACTGAGTTAAATGACATAATATATGCGGCAGCCACTGCAGCCACAAAAGAAGCAGGATACTCACTCAAACCCATCCGAACAGGAGTTCTACCACCCAAACAGACCTTGTGGATAAATAATTTCCAGAACAAAATTTAAAAAAAGAGAAAAGATTTATCGATTCTCAACGAAATTAGTAAACAATCAACACTACTAAGTAACAAGAAGAAAACAAAAATACTGTACAAATACAGCATTACAGAAAAAGATTTACCTGAGGCAAAAGAAAAACTAAAGCAAGACATCCTTGCCAAAGCACAAAGGATCCGCCGGTATGAGAAACGCCAACGTTTCTTTGAACAAAACAAACAGTTCAAATCCAACCCCAAAAAACTCTACCAAGAACTGGGTAAAAATAAAATAGACATTACTTCAGCACCAACAGCAGAAGAACTAGAGAAATTCTGGAAACAAATATGGTCGGTGAAGCAACAACCCCAGAAAAGGACCATTAAAACAACGAACTTAGCACCTGAGCAACTCTGGGCCCCTATAACAACTGAAGAGGTAACCCAGACACTGCAAAGACTAAGCAACTGGAAGGCACCTGGACACGACAAGATCCCCAATTTCTGGTTAAAACACCTGCCAGCAATGCATAAAAAGCTGGCAGAAAACTTTAACAACATACTCGCAGATCCAGAGACAATGCCTGAATGGCTCACAAAAGGGAAAACCATCTTAATCCCCAAATCCACGGAAACGGAGAAACCACAAAACTATAGACCTATAACCTGTCTCCCTACGATCTACAAAGCCTTTACTGCAATAATATCGCAGAGATTGAGTAAACACCTGGAAAATAACAACCTGTTTCCAGAAGAGCAGAAGGGATGCTGCAAGGGCTCATACGGCTGTAAAGATCAATTATTGATCAATAAAGCCATAACTGAAGACAGCCGCAGAAAGAAGAAAGGCCTCAGTATGGCCTGGGTGGACTACCAAAAGGCTTTCGACAGTGTTCCCCACACGTGGATTCTGGAAACACTAGCCATAAACAAGGTGGCACCAATTATCATAAAATACATAGAGCACTCAATGAACAAATGGCAGACAGTGCTACAGCTCCAAACAAAAGAGGGACTTGTGAAAACGAAAGCCATCCCCATTAGAAGAGGAATATTCCAGGGAGACACGCTCTCTCCACTCCTGTTCTGCCTGGCACTCACACCTTTAACCGAATTGCTAAATAGAACTGGATGCGGTTACAAATGCTATGGAAAAACAGTCAGCCACCTTCTATATATGGATGACCTAAAATTATATGCTAAAAATGACAAAGAGCTAGAAACACTACTACAGACAGTACACGGCTTTACCAAGGAAATAGACATGAAATTCGGATTAGAAAAATGTGCCAAAGCAACCCTGAAAAGAGGAAAATTAGTTAAAAGTAGCAATATAACACTAGATAAAGCCAATGAAATAAGAGAACTAGACGAAAGCCAACCATATAAGTATTTAGGAGTCAATGAACTAGATAGGATACAACATACACAAATGAAAGAAAAAATAAAGAAAGAGTACTATAGACGAGTTAGATCAATACTAAAAACAGAGCTCAATGCTAAAAACAAGATAATGGGTATCAACACTTTAGCTGTCCCAGTTATAAGCTACAGCTACAACATCCTTAACTGGACACTAAACGAACTATGTAAAATAGACAGGAAAACAAGAAAAATAATGACAGGATATAGGATGCACCACCCAAAATCTGACATAGAAAGGCTATATATACAACGCACAGAAGGTGGCAGGGGTCTTATACAGCTAGAAAACTATTATAAAATAACCACCATAGGACTGCAAAAATACCTACTCCAGAAGCAAGGGAAGCTAATACAAATAGCCACAAAACACGAGCAAAACAAAATACTGTTTTCAGTATTTAAGGAAGCTGACAAATACAAACAAGAAATCAATCTACCTAACAAATACGAAGAAGAAGAAGAAGAAGAAACAACAAAAGCTATAAAACAAATGAAATCCAAACTAAAGCTAGAACAACAACGGACCATGATAAAACGATGGCAAGAAAAGCCCCTACATGGTAAATACTGGGCTAAACTAAATGCGAAAGAAATAGACAGAGAAAAATCCCAGCAATGGCTGAGAAGCTCAGGACTCAAAGCAGAGACTGAAGGATTTTTAATTGCTGCACAAGACCAGAGCCTCCCCACCAGAAATTACCAAAAACACATAATGAAAAGAAATATAACAAGTAACTGTAGAATATGTGGAGATCGACAAGAAACAATAAATCATATTATCTCTGGCTGCCCAGTCCTGGCTAAGAAGGAATATATTCACAGACACGACAGAGCTGGGACCTATATACACTGGAAGCTATGCCAACTCTATGGAATAACAACAGAAAAAAGATGGTATAAACACACGCCAGAAAAGGTCACAGAAAACGAGAAAGCAACCATACTCTGGGATATGCCAATACACACAGATAGAGAAATTAAGGCAAATAGACCAGATATAGTTGTCAAAGATCATGAAGGAAAAAAATGCTTTCTAATTGATGTATCAATACCAGCAGATGACAACGTTTCTCTAAAAGAAATGGAAAAACTTTCAAAATACAAAGACCTGGAAATAGAGATAACTCGAATGTGGAGTCTAAAAACAGAAACAATTCCTATCATAGTAGGTGCCTTAGGTATAATTAAAAAATACTCAGACAAATACATAACAAAAATACCAGGACTTACAAATATATGTAACATACAGAAAATTGCACTACTGGGTACTGCACACATTCTACGCAAAACACTTTCAATACAGTAAACATAAAAGCACCACAGCAAACCACAGCACATACCCAAGGCGCACAGAGCTGCGCTCGGTAGTGAAGTGAAAGCACGTTATAAAAATAAAACTACTGAACAACAATAATAATAATAATAATAATACAATACCAGCAGATGACAACGTTTCTCTAAAAGAAATGGAAAAACTTTCAAAATACAAAGACCTGGAAATAGAGATAACTCGAATGTGGAATCTAAAAACAGAAACAATTCCTATCATAGTAGGTGCCTTAGGTATAATAAAAAAATATTCAGACAAATACATAACAAAAATAGCAGGACTTACAAACATATATAACATACAGAAAATTGCACTACTGGGTACTGCACACATTCTACGCAAAACACTTTCAATACAGTAAACATAAGAGCACCACAGCAAACCACAGCACATACCCAAGGTGCACAGAGCTGCGCTCGGTAGTGAAGAGAAAGCACGTTATAAAAATAAAACTACTGAATAATAATAATAATAATAATAATAATAATAATAATAATAATGATGATGATAATAATAATAATAATGAAGAAAAGGAATAATAATATTAATAATATTAATAATAATAATAATAATAATAATAATAATAAGAAGAAGAAGAAGAAGAAGAAGAAGAAGAAGAAGAAGAAGAAGAAGAAGAAGAATCATACTAATAATAATAATAATAATAATAATAATAATAATAATAATAATAATAACAATAATAATAATAACAATAATAACAATAATGCGAACTTATACTAAAACGTTTCTCAGTGAGATTATTCAACCTTAGTTCTGGGAATGATGTATAGGATTACACCAACTCATTGTATCCCGGTTGAGAGACCACTTAGAATTCGTGCTTTTGCAAAATTAGACATAACATTTTCACACATATATATATGTGAATGCATGAGCAAACAACAGTGTACGCGACACTTCAGCAGTGTCTTTTTAAGCTTAGCAATCGAACGTACATTAAGCTCCTAAAACCTTTTGCGACAGCTATCCAATTGGGACATCAGAGTATAGTCCACAATGCCGATTCTGAGTCACACTATACAACGCACGACGGAGAAAATATATGCGATATTTTATGTTTGTTAACTACATGTGTTTCAGTGAGTAATTTTCAAAATTAACAAAAATGTATTGGTAATAGATACACAAACGACGCTTAGTAAAAAGTCACAGCACACACACAAACACACACACACACACAAACACACACACACACACACACACATACACACACACACACACACACACACACGTACGCTCGCTCTCTGGCTTGCCGTCGTGTTGCAATTGATCCAATCAAGGGAAGAGCCTCCTGCAATGAACGTGCAAATGGTTGAACGCTCCACAGACGTGCGTACTCTGAACGTTTTTCTCAAAGGGTTTTAGCGTGAGGTAAAATGTGACAAAGTTGTCCATTTCAATTACAGGGACATGTGATTTTTGCTTTGCTGAGTAAAATGGAGCAGCGTGAAATATAGTGTATTGCTCAAGGACACAACGTACCGCCAGGAATCGAACTCACGAGCTTGCCTGTAAATCACGCACCTTCACCACACACAAGCTAGAGCAGACGTACACACATACACACACATGTATGCATGTAGTAAGAGAGACAGGCAGTCAGACAGAAATGTATAGCTATATATCTGTATGCAAGTGCTGTAACTGTTTTCTATAAGCTGGTATAGATATATATATATATATATATATATATATATATATATATATATATATATATATATATATATATATATATATATATATATATATATATATATATATATATATATATATATATATATATATATATATATATATATATATATATATATATATATATAAACAAATAGTAAATGAGTATATGCATATATACGTACAGGTATGTGCATACCGACATCCACCTGTATGTATATGTGCATATTTGGGTACAGGACATTGCAAACAAAACGTGGACGAGAAAACACACAAGCCACATAGAGAACATTCTTCTTCAGCAGCTACCCCCGTTTTAACACCGGCGTTTCGAAGAGCTAGGCAGGGCGCATCGTTAAAACGGCTCTTCCCATGGACCGCAAATTAAATTTGTATACACAAATTAAACCTTGCCATGGAGGAATGTAGTGGCGGACAGAAAACAAGAAAGGAAAACAAACAGAAAAGGCTTTACGGCCAGACGAGAAAAATTATGTGTGTATGAACGCTGTGAGGCACGAACTTGAAAGTAGGGACGAAGTAAGTTCGCGTGTTTGCTCGGCGATAGCCAAGGAAGAAAAGGATTATTGACCGGAAGCATGTGACAATGCCGGTGTAAGGGGAAGAGAGAGAGTGGTAGAAGGAGAAACAAAGGGAGGAAGTAGAAGAATAGGTGAGCATCGAGAGGAAAAGAGAAAGAGAGGAAGTACGAGGGGGGAAAAGAGATACGTAGAAGTAACAGAGGAAGAACGAGAGGGGTAAAGCGAGATACGTAGTAGTAAAGAGGAAGAACGAGAGGGGGGAAAATGATAGAGGAAGAGAAAGAGAAAGAGATAGAGTAGCGTCGGAAAATATGAAGTTACGAAAACTACTTATAATTGGAGACGCTGCGTTCAGTCATGTAAAAACAAATAGTAAATGAGTATATGCATATATACGTACAGGTATGTGCATACCGACATCCACCTGTATGTATAGGTGCATATTTGGGTACAGGACATTGCAAACAAAACGTAGACGAGAAAACACACAAGCCACATAGAGAACATCATCTGTTACCAGTTCTTTCTATCAGTAAAGCTGTTTAGTCACCTAAGATGCCTAAGGAGGATTTCCAACACATATTAACTGACCATTAATCAATGTATACTGAAGTGAATCATAAACTTTTATTCATCTGTATTTCTCTTGCAGTGAAGCGTAACCAACTCGGTACATGTATGTGTCATCTATTTATAAAAGAAATATATCTATGGTGAAAATCACTAGATAATGGTTTCCATTCCTCACGTAATGCCAACGTATTCCCGCCACTATGTCTCCAGATTTTAATGGTTGTAAATAGGATGGTAAATACGTTGCCTGATATTTGCCAAGACAATGCCATTGACAGGATATTTATTTTATTTTAACTTTTTTAAAACTTTTTTCAGTCATTTGACTTCTGCTATGGAGGGATTCCACCCTGAATGGCTCTAGTTGAACAAATTGATCCCAGTGTTTTCTTTTTAATTAATCTGGTAGTCTCTTTTTCAGATCCACCAGTTTACGATGATGTAAGCTAACCAGCACCGGTTGTCAAACGGTGAGGAGGGTACAGGCACACACACAGATATGACGGGCTTCCACACAGTTTCTATCTGTCGAATTCACTCAAAAAGCATTTGTCAGCCCGGGGCCATACTAGAGGATACTTTCCTCAGTGCCATATCTATGAGACGATGTAACGATTCTGACCAATGTACAAGCAGCTTATATTCTTTGGTCAATAATTCCAAATCACTGGCTATTTCTACAGAAAATAATTCCAGATACACTTATCACAATAATAATATCCCATACGTTTAATCTTCATCTCATTTCTATTCAATATATCGCAATATATCAAACAATTTGTTCCAAACAGTAAAACATATTGTGACTTCCGAATTAAAAGAACTGTTACCACTGCAAAAAAGAAACAGAAATCATTCGTCATCTAATAATATTTGCTATTGTCCTTTGTGTTAACAATATATCCATTATTAATCGTTAATCATCTGCGGCAATGTTAATGATAACATTTAGTATTGACTTACGTTTATAGCTGAAGATGTGATATATAAAAATAATATATTGAGATAGACTAAAAGTAATTACACCCTCATCAGACCGCATTACCACCACTGTCACCAAAGACATAGACCACAATACACTACGAGATGGTTTCAACATGGTTACTGGACCAGCTATAAATGGCAGCTAAAATCTCTCAATCAAACCCTACTATCACGAAAAAAATGGACACACAGAACAAAGTGGTGTTCAGATAACTGCAGAAATAAATGTGTTGGTCGCAACTGAAATAATTTTGAAATAGACGTTCGCTCGATTAGACAAGGCTACACGACAACAAGAGCCATTGATCACAAATACGTGGGTGAGGGGTGAAAAGTTCCTGGCTTTAAGGGTTTCGGGAAAGGCTTGAGTGGAGGCCCAAAATTCCAAGTTCTTTTACAGGGTTTAGAATAACTGAAGGAACGCTGCAATAAGTGTGTGAATCTGAAAGGGGGATATGTTGAATTAAATCATAATTAACTAATCTTCCTGTATTTTCTTTTATTCAAACCCAGGGAATTTTCAGCACCTACATGAAAAAAAAATGTTCAATTACACAAATCCTCATTAAATATTTGGTGGAGAACAAATCCAACATGGTTATATCATAACTTCAATCAGCATCAGTAACAAATAAAGTGAGATGATCGTATTAATAGCCGCATAAATCTACATTGCTGCTATCTCCAGTCTCACTGTTCACTTTTATCATTAACTTCTTGCGCTGCAAAGAAATTTGAAAGAAATTTGAGCAGATTAGCCATTGACGAAACCAATAGTAGACTGCAACTATTGACAATACCTACCCTTTTTCTATTCATGAAAGTATCATATGCACAAACGAGCTGGTTGTACCTGTCCAGACATAGAGAAATGTCTAAAGATCTTGAGATAAATTCTGTAACATTCAAGCAATAGATACATAGATAGATGGGTAGATAGATAGATAGATAGATAGATAGATAGATAGATAGATAGATAGATAGATAGGTTTCTTTATTAGCCACACAGGGCTCAACACAGAGGGGACAAAATACAAATGTAGAGTTTTTCTTTTCGAGGGGGTCGAAAACAAAGCAGAAAAAAAAACAAAAGTGGGGACAACGATGAAAAAAAAAAAAAAAAAAAAAACCATCGCAAAACGTTTGGGGTATTTACAAAAAATACGAAAAATACAAAAAATTCCCAATAAATGGGGAGGTTATCCGTGGAAAGAAAAACCTACGAAAAGACCACGGTAACCTCGGTCTTTAGCGTCACAGTTTGTTAAATAAAATTTCTCTGTTTACAAAATTTTAAAACGTTTTATAGAATCATGGTCAAGGTGGCTTCGTCATTTATACGTGCCATTCTTGCTACATGTATCCATCTTTTTTCGAAACATTTGCTAGACAACACTTGCCTCTCTACTCTCACCTTCCTTTTCAAGTGATACTTGAAAAAGTTGATGAGAGATTGACCAGAGAGGAAAGTATTTGTCTCTAATCCTTTCAGACGCGTCCACCAGATGCATTCTTTGGCCATAGCCACAAGTACGATAAATACAGCTCTTCCTTCCCGTTTAAAGGAAGGAGGCGTGACGATATTGACGATAGACTCGGTTGATAAACCGACTCGTCCCACACGCGACAGCAGTCGTTCGACATAAGCCCACAGCTCCGAAATGGTTGGACACTGCACGAGTGCGTGCAGAACGGTTTCATCGCTCTGACCGCATCTCGGGCAGGTCGGCCCCACATTTCGCGAGCCGTGTCTATAGAGCTTATCCCGAACGGGTAGCGCCTCTCGGTAACACTGCCAGGCCAGGGATCTCTGGAAGTTGTCCATAGGTCCCGGCCCGAAAGTCGTCCTGAACAGGCGGGTCAGGTATTCCTCGTCGACGCCCAGGTTCGCCCCGAGATCGTCGTCGTACCTGCCCTCCACTAATCCCCTATAGAATGACTTCGTTGTGATGCAGCCGCTCAAGGTCGACCCGGGACGGCAAAGTTGTTGCAGAGCAACGCGACACTCACGGTGCCATTCGCCATTCCTCGGCCTCTTTTTGATCCACGACTGCAGCTCGGTCATGGAGACGAGCTGCGGGAAAGCGCGTCGCACAAACGGCGACCACACCTGCTCACCGTCGTCTACGTAGAGCCGGAGATGTCGCAGTCTCAGCGCATGTCTGCGCATCATCAACCACGGCATGCCCAGCCCTCCTTTCAGCGGGTGTTGGCAACAAACGGATCGCCTCACCATCGGAACGCTTCCTTTCCACAAAAAGCGGAAGAGGATGCGCTCCATTTCGGTGATGGCGCGATCGGGACAAGGCACGACGGTCAGGCGGTATTCGATGACGGACGCGATGTACGCGTTCGCCACCTCCGCCCGACCTTTTAGGGACAGCTTCCTCTCGGACCATTGCCGGCAGAGAGTGGCCACCCTACTCGTTATCTCGTCCCAGTTCTTCTCCGTTTGCAGGTCCGGACCGAACCAGACTCCGAGCAACTTGACCGGACCGTCCGTCCAGCGTCCCACTACTGAGGCGCTGCCGGACGGTATGGGCTTGCTTCTCCAGGTGCCGAGCAGCAAACCCACCGACTTATCCCGGTTGATTTTCGCTCCCGTCACCGCTTCGTAGTCTTTCAGCGTCTCGCCGACAAGCTCGATGTGCTCGTGGCTAGACGCTATGACGGTGACGTCGTCCGCGTATGCCGACACGCTCGTCCCGCACCCCAGTTCTCGCGGGATGCCCCTCAGCGTCGCCAGCTTCCGCAGTAGTGGCTCGAGAGTCAATACGTACAGGAGCGGCGACAGGGGGCATCCCTGACGAACCGAACGTGCAATGTCGAAGGGTCCCGATAGACGTCCATTGACGCGAACAACCGAACGGATGCCTCTGTACAAGGCAGCCATCCAGCCGCGGAAAACGGGACCGAAGCCGGCCGCTTCGAGGACGGCCTCCAAGTATCGATGGTCTACCCTATCGAAAGCTTTCGATTGATCCAAATTGATCAGGGCCCCACCCATGCCAGGTTCCTTAACTACCCTCTCTATGATGTAGCGCATCAGATGGAGGTTGTCATGGATGCTCCGGCCCGGCACGGCGCACGTCTGCTCCGTGCCGACCAGTTTCTCGATGACAAGCGCCAACCGCTTGGCTAACACCTTGGCCAAAATTTTCATGTCTGCATTGAGCAGAGTGATGGGCCTAAAGTTATCTATGGCGTCCCCCTTGTTTGGATCTTTCTTCAGCAGCGTTACCGCTCCTCGGCTCACAAAACCGGGAATGCTCCCGTTCTGCTGCCAGTTGCAGTACACGACCGCCAAGACTTCTCCAAACAAGTCTGGCATACAGTTGTAAAGCTCGTAGGGCAGACCATCCAATCCCGGAGATTTGTCCGTCGAGCAACCCGCCATCGCGTCCCTCACCTCCTCCGCCGTGATGACCCCTTCGCAGCACTCCGCCTCTCTTGCCGAGAGTCGTGGCAAGCTGTGCAGGTAGGCACTAAAATCCACCCTGCCTTCTCGCTCGCCACTCCTCCCGAACAGTCGGGCAAAATGCCGCTGAAACGCCTCGCACATCTTGCTCGGCTCGAGCAATTCGCGCCCCTGTTCGTCTACCAGAGACCGGATGGTGGCTCTGTTACCCCGCTGCGCCTCCGCCACCCGGGCCTCTCGTGCGGCTCCAACACCTTCATTCCTCAGAGCACGCATCCTTGCCCTGACAGCACACCCTTCGTGTTTAGCATTGAAGTGTTGGTCGAGGGCCAACCTCGCCGCTAAAACGTCGGATGCGATGCCACTTCGCAATGCCTCTTCTAACTTTATCACTAGCTCCCCCTCTTCTCTGTTCCTCTCTACAGCTAGTGCCCTGCTATACCTTATTGCTTCCGCCCTCACTGCTCTCTTGAGGGCAAACCACCATTTGTTGTTGACGATGGCTCCCGTCAAAACCCTCTTTACTAACGTGCTAATCCGGTCTCTGAAAACCTGTCTCGACGGGAAAGACGCGTTTAGTTTCCAGTAACCGGGACCCTGCCTATGTGCCTTATCTAAGTCTAGCGTACACGTCACAAGTTTGTGATCCGTGTAGCTGACTATGTGGAACTGTGGACATCCTAAACTATCTCTATCTCTTGTCCTACACACTATCCTATCTAGATACGATCTCGACGACCCAATGCGGTTGCTCCAAGTCCACGTTGGCACATTTGGGTGGTCGAGTCGGTACCTGTCAGACAACTGGAAGCGTCTGAGCAGGTCTATGAGGCCTTTGCATCCCCTTCTACTTTTGTCACTCCCCACGTAGTCTAGATGCGTGTCCAAGGTAGCATTCCAATCCCCCACTAAAAGTAAGGGACGAGACGTTCCCAGGAATACTTCTAGACGTCGAAAGAAGTCTGACCGACCTGTTAAAGGAGGCACATAAACTGCCAGCAACCGAAAAGCGCCTCCATCGCTGCCGTCCACATCTAGGACAACCAGTCTACCCTCCGGGTCCGTAAATATCGTCTTTACTTGGAGATCCAGACTCTTGCGAAAAAGAACCGCCGTGCCACTACCGCCCATCCTCGGCAGACAGGGAGAAAAATAAATGTTAAACTGTCCGCCAAACATGGACTTTAGGGCCCGCGGTTCATGGAGTCTGGTCTCACTAATGGCTATGATATCCAAATTGTGTGACTTGATGTCATTTAAGAGGTACCCTTGTTTCCAAGGGGACCCTAAGCCACGCACATTCACACAACCAATCTTCACCATGATTCTATTTATACGTGTGCTTTAAAGCACAAAACAAAAGAACAGAGTGTTACTTGCCGTTAGAAAGTTTTGTTTCCTCCTTGGATTTTTCACCAAGGAGGCTATTGTACAATTTCTTGCACAAATATTTCTGGAATCCCCCTACCGAGTTGGGGTAGAGGGATTTTATTGTGTTGTGTAATGCTGGTGTTACATGAATAATTTTAATGTGTTTTGGCGGTGTTGTACGTGGGTGGTTGTTGGTTTTGATATCGTTATTTGTGATGTTTGTTTTAGAGTTGATGTAATTCATCAACTCTGTGTTTGTACTGTCTATTGCTGTTAGCATTGTTTTTTTTATATTACTATTGGTGTTAGTAGTATTTTCGGGAGATGTGAATCTCCCTGCTTTGTTTGTGTTTGCATTTTGTTTTGTTTTCTTCTTACTGCGCTTCCTCTTTCCTTTCGTAGCTATTTTCCACTCCTCCCCACTCTCTTCATCGGATGATGGGAGATCTGAGGAGTCAGAAAGAGGTAACGGCAAATTTTGTGCGTCTGTGTGTGTTTCTGTGAATGTTTGTGTTGCTGTTTTTATTGATGTTGGCTGATTGTTATTTGTGTGTGGTGTATGTGATATGGGGGAGGGAGAGGCAGTCTTGGAATTTTCTTTTTTTTCTTCTGTTTTTGCAGTTTCTGTTGTCTTTTCTGTTGTGGTTATTGCTGATATTTCTGTTGTTGTTTTTTGCGTTGCTGGTGGTGTTGGTAGTAAGGTTTTTCTGTTGGGGGTATTTGGTAGTTGCTTCTGTTGTTGTTGTTGTTGTTGTTGTTGTTGTTGTTGTTGTTGTTGTTGTTGTTGTTGTTTTTGTTTAGCGGCCAGAGGGCAGTCCTTTTTCAGATGTGCTTCGCTGTTGCATAGGTAACAGCGAGGTCGCCTGCCCTCTACCACCACATACAGCTTGTGGTCCTCTGCCAATCTAATGTTTGGAGGAATTTTCTGTGAAGCCTCCTCCGTGATGTGGAGAAGGATTTCCAGATTTTTCCCTCCCCAGTTCTTTTCCTCTCCGACCGTAATCTCCAAAATATTTGCCTCCTCCATTTCCAGGCACACGGCCGATATCAGCCATTGGGTGTCCACCTCCGATGGCACATTTTTTATCATAACTTTGGTCACTCTCTGTCCTAGATAACTCGGTATCATTACCAAGTCATCTGTGCGGAGAGAGAGTGTCGAAAATTGTTTAGCTAAATTTTCATCCAGAAACCTTACTTGCACCGTTCCAAATTTCCTTCCCCAGGTGACATGATTCTGATAAGGCCAAATTTTTCTAAGACAAACTTCAATTTTATCTGTGCTAACATTTTCTACACGTCTGGTTTTTGTGTTTACCAGTTTATAAATGATGCACTTTTTGTTTTTCATTTCTATAATATCTTTTGGGATGTTAATTCTGACATCATCTCCTTCTTTCGTAAGAAGGGATTTTGTGTCTTTTATTTGTTTTTGTGTGAATGTCACTGTTGTTCTTTTTTCCTTTAGAGCATTTGCGAAATTTGTTTTTGTTGTGCTGGCGGACATGTTCTTCTGGATATTTTTGTTTATGTTGGTGTATGTACTGCCTGGTTCAAAGGTGGTGGTAGTGGCAGCAGAGTTTGTTGAACAGGTGATGGTGTCATTGCTGACGGCCGATAACTTTACTTCCTTGTTGTTGCTGTTGTTGTTGTTGTTGTCGTTGTTGCTGTTGTTGTTGTTGTTGTTGTTGTTGTCGTTGGTGGTGGTGATGATGGCGTCAGCAGCAGTGGTGCTTACGTCAGAGACATTTGTGACGGTTTTCACGCATGGTTTTGTAACCTTGGTTACAGTTTTGTTGTTGTTGTTGGTGTTGGTGGTGGTGGTGGTGGTGGTGGTGGTGGTGAGAGGGCTGTTAGTAGCTGTACTCACAGTCTTTGTGACGTTTATAGCAACTGCGTTCGTGTCACTGCATGAGCACGCGCTATTCTGTTCTTTTCTCTTCTGGCATCTGAAGCCTCGGGAAATGCTTGTCAAAAGAACAAGACAAGCGTTCCAAAATTATGTTTCTCGACATTTTTCAAATGTCAAGAAAGAAAATTTTTGTATTTTGCTAGGGCCGAAACTGCCCCTGGGGGTCAATTCCTGCCCTTGAAAATACACACAAATGAAGCCTAGGTGCTTCGCAACAAAATTATTAAAAAATTCCAACAAAATGTGGACAGTAAAAGGTCAAATAAACGTTTACCTTCGCAGCCGATGTGACAGCACGTCCGTGAGAAGAGAGAGATAGATAGATAGATAGATAGATAGATAGATAGATAGATAGATAGATAGATAGATACATTTCTTTTATTAGCCACACAGGGCTCAACAAAGATGGGACAAATACAATGTAGAGCTTTTCTTTTGGGGAGGGGGAAGGAAGGAAAAAAAAAGTGGTGGTGTCGATCAAAAGGGATCGTAGGAAGGGAAAAATGGGGAGTTCGATCAAAAGGGATCGAGAAGAAAAAAAAAAAAAAAGGAAAGGCCGATCAATAGGGATCGTGTATCACACAGTAATGTTCTCGTGTAGACAGTTTAGGTTTAGCCGTGGAAGGAAAAGCCTACGGAAAAGACCACGGTAACCTTGGTCAATATTCTCATTGAAGAAACTATAACAGTAAGGTGGCTCCGTCATTCACACGTGCCATCCTTGCTACATTCACCCATCTTTTTTTGAAGCATTCACTAGACAAGACTTCCCTTTCTACTCTCACCTTCCGCTTCAGATGATACTTGAAGAAGTTGATGAGAGATTGCCCAGAGAGGAAAGTTTTTGTCTCTAGACCTTTCAGACGCGTCCACCATACACATTCTTTCGCCATAGCCACAAGTACGATGAAAATAGCTCTTCCTTCCCGTTTAAAGGAAGGAGGCGCGACAATATTCACGATAGACTCGGCTGATAGACCGACTCGTCCCACACGCGATAGCAGTTGTTCGATGTAAGCCCACAGCTCGGAAATGGTGGGACACTGTACGAGTGCGTGCAGAACGGTTTCGTCGCTCCGCCTGCATCTGGGACAGGTCGGCCCCGTGTTTCTCGAGCCATGCCTGTAGAGCTTATCCCGAACGGGTAGAGCTTCTCGATAGCACTGCCAGGCCAGGGATCTCTAGAAGTTGTCCATAGGTCCCGGCCCGAAGGTCGTCTTAAACAGGCGGGTCATATATTCCTTGTCGACGCCCAGGTTCGCCCCGAGATCGTCGTCGTACCTTCCCTCCACTAATCCACTATAGAATGCGTTAGTTGTGATGCAGTCGCTCAAGGTTGACCCGGAGAGCAGCGCGACACTCGCGGTGCCATTCGCCCTTCCTCGGCCTCTTCTTGATCCACGACTGCAGTTCGGTCATGGAGACGAGCTGCGGGAAAGCGCGCCGCACAAACGGCGACCACACCTGTTCACCGTTGTCTCCGTAGAGCCGGAGATGTCGCAGTCTCGGCGCGTGTCTGCGCATCATCAACCACGGCATGCCCAGTCCTCCTTTTAACGGGTGTTTGCAGCAAACGGATCGCCTAACCATCGGAACGCTTCCTTTCCACAAGAAGCGGAAGAGGATGCGCCCCAGCTTGGTGATGGTAGGGTCGGGACAAGAAACCACGGTTAGGCGGTAGTAGATGACGGAATGCGATGTACCCGTTCGCCACCTCCGCCCGACCTTTTAGGGACAGCTTCCTCTCGGCCCATTGCCGGGCTAGAGTGGCCACCCTTCTCGTTATCTCGTCGCAGTTCTTCTCCGTTTGGAGGTCCGGACCAAACCAGACCCCGAGCAACTCAACCAGACCGTCAGTCCAAGGTCCCACGACGGAGGCGCTGCTTGACGGCATGGGCTTGCTTCTCCAGGTGCCGAGCCGCTAGCCCACTGACTTATCCCGGTTGATTTTTGCTCCCGTTACCGTTTCGTAGTCTTTCAGTGTCTCGCCGACAAGCTCGATGTGCTTTTGGCTAGACACTATGACGGTGACGTCGTCCGCGTATGCCGACACACTCATCCCGCACCCCAACTCTCGGGGGATGCCCCTCAGCGTCGCCAGCTTCCGCAGTAGTGGCTGGAGAGTCAATACGTACAGGAGCGACGAGAGGGGGCATCCCTGACGGACCGAACGGGTAATGTCGAATGGTCTTGATAGGTGCCCATTGACGCGAACTACCGAACGGATGCCTCTGTACAAGGCACCCATCCAGCCGCGGAAAATGGGACCGAAGCCGGCCGCCATGAGGACAGCCTCCAAGTATTGATGGTCTACCCTATCGAAAGCTTTCGATTGATCTAAATCGAACAGGGCCCCATCCATGCCAGGTTCCTTAACTACCCTCTCTATGATGTAGCGCATCAGATGGAGGTTGTCATGGATACTCCTGCCCGGCACGGCGCACGTTTTCGCCTTGCCGATCAGTTTCTCGATGACAAGCGCCAACCGCTTGGCTAACACCTTGGCCAAAATTTTCATGTCTGCATTGAGCAGAGTGATGGGCCTAAAGTTATCTATGACGTCCCCCTTGTTTGGATCTTTCTTCAGCAGCGTTACGGCTACTCGGCTCACAAAACCGGGAATGCTCCCGTTCTGCTGCCAGTTGCAGTACACCGCCACGAAGACGTCTCCAAACAAGTCTGGCATACAGTTGTAAAGCTCGTAGGGAAGACCATCTAAGCCCGGAGATTTGTCCCTCGAGCATCCCGCCATCGCGTCCCTCACTTCCGCCGCCTCTCTTGTTGAGAGTCGTGGCAGGCTGTGCAGGTAGGCACTGAAGTCCACCCTGCGTTCTCGCTCGCCACTCGTCCCAAACAGTCGAGTAGAGTGCCGCTGAAAGGCCTCACACATTTTGCCCGGCTCCAGCAGTTCGCGCCCCTGTTCGTCCACCAGAGACCGAATGGTGGCTCTGTTGCCCTGTTGCGCCTCCGCCACTTGAGCCTCTCGCGCGGCTCCAACACCTTCGTTCCTTAGAGCACGCATCCTAGCCCTGACAACGCACCCTTCGTGTTTGGCGTTGAAGTGTTGGTCTAGGGCCAAACTCGGTGCCAAAACGTCGGATGCGATGCCACTTCTAATTGCCTCTTCTAGTTTCTTAACTAGCTCACCCTCTACTCTGTTTCTGTCTATGGCTAGTGTTTTGCTATATCTAACCGCTTCTGCTTTTATTGCTCTCTTGAGGGCAAACCACCATTTGTTATTGATGATGGCTCCCGTCAAAGCCCTCTTTACTAACGTGCTAATCCGGTCTCTGAAAACTTGTCTTGACGGGAAAGACGCGTTTAGTTTCCAGTAACCGGGGCCCTACCTATGTGTCTTATCTAAGTCTAGCGTACACGTCACAAGTTTGTGATCCGTGTAGCTAACTGTGTGAAATTGTGGACACCATATGCTATCTCTATCTACTCTCCTACACAGTACTCTATTTAGATATGATCGCGACGACCCGATGCGGTTTGTCCATGTTCACATTGGCGCATTCGGATGGTCGAGTCGTTACCTGTAAGACAGTTGAAAGCGTCTGAGCAGGTCTTTGAGGCATTTGCATCCCCGTCTATTCCTATCTCTGCCCACATAGTCTAGATGCGTATCCAAGGTAGCATTCCAATCCCCCACTAAAAGTAAAGGACGAGACGTTCCTAGGAATACTTCTAGACGTCGAAAGAAATCCGGCCTACCTGTTAAAGGTGGTGCGTATACTGATATAAGTCGAAAGGCAAACCCATCGCTGTCATCGACATCCAGAACAACCAATCCACCCTCCGGGTCTATGATTACTGTCTTTACTTCGAGATCCAGACTCTTGCGAAAGAGTACCGCCGTGCCACTACCGCCCATTCTCGGCAGACAGGGAGAAAAATAAATGTTAAACTGTCTGCCAAACATGGACGTTAGGGCCCGCGGATCATGGAGTCTGGTCTCGCTTATGGCTATGATTTCTAGTTTGTGTGACTTTATGTCGTTTAGGAGGTACCCTTGTTTCCAAAGGGACCCCAAGCCACGCACATTTACACAACCAATCTTGAGCATAATTCTAATGTGAGTGTTAGTGTTTTAAAGAGTCACTTACCCTTCGTCCTCCTTCGGGTTTTCTTCGAGGAGATCCTTGTACAGTTTTTTCGCCAGGTATTTTTGGCATTTGCCAACTGCCTTTGGAAAAATAGATTTTAGTGTGTGGTGCAGGGTTGGTGTAATGTGTAGTATTTTGATGTGTTCTGGCGGTGTTGTGTACGGGTGGTTGCTGGTCTTTATGTCTTCGTTTGTTATGTTTGTTTTTGTGTTGATGTATTCCATCAACTCTAAGTTTTTTGTGTTGATGGCAGTGAGCATTGTGTGTGTGCTTACTTTTGGGGTTTTGTTGCTTGTGTTGTTGTTGTGTGTGCTTGTGTTGGTGTCTGAAGTGTTTTCGGGAGTTGTGTATCTCCCGGCTTTGTTTGTGTTTGCTTTTCTTTTCTTGCTCCTCTTCCTCCTTCCTTTCTGGGCTATTTGCCAGTCCTCATTACTTTCGTCTTCCGACGAAGGTTCGAAGGAATCGGAAGGGGGCAGGGGCATGTTGTGTGGATCTGTGTTTGTTTGTGTAAGTGGTTGTGTTGTTGTTTTTGTTGTTGTTGGTTGTTGACTTTCTGGTTGTGGTGTATGTGATGTGTGGGAAGTGGTATCAGTTTTTGTATTGTCTTTTGGTTTTACTGTTTCTTTAGTTCTTGTTGTTGTAGGTGTTTTTCCGGATGCTGTTTCATGTTCGTTTGCTGGTGTTGTTGGATGTGTTTCTTTTGTTTTCTGTGTTGATGGTGGTGTGGGTAGTAAAGGTTCCTTTTTCCTTGTACTCTTTCCTTGTTGTGGTTGTTGTTCTTGCTCTTGTTGATTTTTGTGTTGTTGTTGGGCAGTTAGTTCGAAGGTACCCTTCTCTGCCACACAGGTAGCAGCGAGGCCTCCTACCTTCTACCACTAGATAGAGAATATGGCCGTCTGGCAAATCAATATGGTGTGGGATGTTGCTTACTTGACTCTCATTGATTTGGAGCAAAACTTCGATCCTTTTTCCGGACCATTTTAGTTCCTGATAAGTGGCATACTCGAGGATGTTGAAGTCCTCTTCCATGCGGTAACAAATGGCGGATAAAAGCCATTGTGCTTCTATTTCAGGAGGGATATTCCTTATTGAAACTTTGGTCACACGTTGCCCAAGGTAGGTCGGAATTAGTATTAGTTTGTCCGACTGTAGTGTGAGTGACGACAGCTCTTTGGTTTTTGCTTCGCTGTCGAAGCGAACTTGGATTGTGGCATATTTATTCCACCAGTTTACATATCTTTGGAAATCCCATATCGGGCGTAAACAAATTTCAATAAGTTCTTGGGGTGCTTGCTCTGGTCTGCGTGTTTTGGCATTTAAGATTTTGTATATTATTGTTCTCTTTCGTGTGTTCTCTATGGTGTTTTGTGGTATGTTTAGTTGTAGGCCTGAACCCTTTTCTGTTAAGAGGGCTTTGGTCTGCTCGATCTGCTCCGGTGTGAAATGTAGAAGTGTTTTTCTTTGTTTCAATGCTTCTGCAAAATTCGTGGTGGTGTTGGTGGTGGTGCTGTTTGTAGTGGTGGCAGAGGCGTCCGTTGTAGTAGCTGACGGTGAGGCTGTGGTGGTGGCGGAGGTGTCGGTTGTAGCAGTTGACGGCGAAGCTGTGGTGGTGGTGTTGGTGTTTGACTTTGAGGTCATAGCCTTTGAAACGGTGTTGTTGTTGGTGGTGGTGGCGATGGTGGTGGCGGTGTTAGCGTTCATGCTAACACTGGCACCTGTTTGTGTGCTACTTCTTCCTTTGTTCCCTCCTTCGTGAAGTTGTGGGGAAGGCAGGGTAGGAAAGGTTATTGCGTACGAGTGGCCAAACAGACCGGCGTTCGTCACATGGCTTGGAATCGCCATTCTCAAAATAAAATGGCTAAGAAAGCCGAAAATAGATTTTACAAAAATGGGGAATTTGCTACACAGGGCAGATTTCCCGTGCAAACAAGTTGCACAACTGAATATATCAGTTGTTGCACAGCTTTTGTATATAAAATATGACTGAGAAACAAACTTTTTAGAAGCAAAAAAGGCAAATCTTACGGAGCCGATGTGTCTACCGTCCGTCCATGATGATAGATAGATAGATAGATAGATAGATAGATAGATAGATAGATAGATAGATAGATAGATAGATAGATAGATAGATGCACACATATAAAGTATATGTATATATATAAAATCTTAAATTTTATTTTTAAACAATATAATAATATTGTTTATAATCACTCATAGTGCTCTAAAATAATAATATTTCCTCAATATTAACATCTTAGGTTTCTTAGCGTCTTGCCCCTTTAACTGTTAAATAACATCATGATTTAAAGTCTTCCCCTAGCCGGCCTCTTTTTATAGACAGTTACTTATATCCAACTGACTACTCCTAATGTCTTCTTTCCTTCTTGAGGAAAAGGGATGCATGTGATAATATTTATGACCATACCGAGCCATGAGCTGTCAACTCACTCCTATCCTTTATTCAAAATAGACACAGTCTTCTAGTCTTTGATTTAGTTGTTGATAAAGAGATAAAGGAATTAGAAATTAATTACAATCTCTTACAAGACTATTACTCTAATAGGCTTCATGTGATTATTGGAAGTGTAGTCTATTCTTAGCTACAATAGCAACAATATTAATCTCTCTCATACTCTTGCTGTGTGAAAATATTTGAGAAAAATTATATTAATGTGCCATACTGGTTAAAATTCTATTTAGGTATCTGTGCCGCTGATGATAGGCCTGCATTTAAATTGATGTAACGATAACATTTTTCAAATAAATGTAGCTGGTTGAAACGATTGTACTGTATCACTTCTTGATATCCTATTTTTTACGTTGATATATAGATATATCTGTGTGTGTGTGAGTGTGTGTAGATACATATGTATGTATATATATATAAATATATATATATATACATATGTATCTACACACACACACACACACACACACACACACACATATATATATATATATATATATATATATATATATATATATATATATATATATATATACATATATATATACATATATCTATTTATATATATATATACATATATATATACATACATATATATATATATATATATATATATATATATAATATATATATATATATATATATATATATATATATATATATATATATATATATATATATATATATATATATATATATATATATATATATATATATATATATATATATATATATATATATATATATATATATATATATAAATATATATATATATATATGTATGTAGATTTATTTATTTATTTATGTGTTTCAGCCAAGTGGCTGCAGTCATGCTGGTGCACCACCGTGATTTTCACGTTCCTTGCATGGCTCTTCTCCCCCACCTGACATGGTCCAATCAAGAGTTTTGATGGCACATCTGGTGTATAAGAGAATTTGACACAGCTGCCCTAAACTGCGTCTCATTACGAGCCATTGGTTCGTCTGGTATCGTGGAGAGGAAAGCGTCAAGTTTTGTCTTGAAGACCTCCGCATCCATGTCTTACATGTTTCTCAAATGTTTTGACAGGTCATTGAAGAGCTGAGGTCCTCTGAAACCGAGGCTGCTGCAGTAACTTGTTCTTATGTGAGATGCAGTGGACGGTACCTTTGGCACCATGCAGTGGCGACCCGTGCGGGCATTCCTGTAGTACTTGATACCAAAGTTTGGCACCAGTCCTTCCAGTATTTTCCATATGTATATTATTACATATCTCTCCCGCCTGCGCTCCAGGGAGTAGAGACCTAGTGCCTTCAGTCGCTCCCTGTAGTTCATCTGTTGGACTGTGGCGATCTTTTTTGTATAGTGCCGCTGAATTGCCTCGAATTCTGTTGTCCGCTTAACACTGTGTGGTGACCACAACTGAGAGCAATAGTCTAGGCGGCTCAGAACAAATGTCTTCCATAGAGTCAACATGACTTTTTGATCCCTTGTACGGAAAGTCCTCAGTATCCACCCTGCCAGTTGTCTGCACTTTGCTGTCAACTTGACAATGTGCATGTGAAATGATGCATCACTACACATGTTGATGCCCAGATCTCTTACTGTTTGTGGTTCTGGGATTGCAGTACCTCCAGGCCCTGTGTATGCCAGTTGGGAGGTACTTGTGGTCTTGTAGCGCAGTACTTGAAATTTTTTTGCATTGAACTGCATATTATTTTGCTCTGCCCACTCATATATTGCATTTAGGTCATTCTGCAGGCTTACAATATCATCAGGATTCTTTATTGTCTGAGATATCTTTGTGTCATCAGCATAGCTAGTGACAGTGGCTCTCCGAGTGACCGTGGGCATGTCCAGAAGAGCCACTATGAACAGTAGTGGCCCCAGAACAGTTCCTTGTGGAACACCGCTCAATATTTTTGTTTCCCTAGATAGTTCTCCATTGGCTGCAACTGTCTGACTTCTACCATTCAGGAAGTCATGCAGCCACTCTCCTAATTTACCAGCTATGCCAAGGTTTCGCAGCTTGTGACATATCAAGCCATGATCAACTTTGTCAAAGGCTTTTGCAAAGTCGAGATATATCACATCAACATTTGAATGGTCAAGTAGCTGCTTCAGGACCCAGTCATAATGCTGCAAGAGCTGCGTGAGGCATGTATGTATGTATACATGCAAAATAGATATATATGTATATTTATATCTTCGCGACAATGACGTATATGCTTGCGCATCATTTCTTAGTCTGTATCTAGCGAACAATGTCTGCATTTTGATATATATGCAAATATAAGCTTGTGAGGTGAAGGTAGAGAGATAGTAAAAAGGACAAAGTGAGCGAAAAGAAGGAGTAAGAGAGAGAGAGAGAGAGAGAGAGAGAGGGGTGGTAGGTAGATAAGATTGTGAATATATGCAAGCGTATGTATACGTAGTTGAAGGTATCACATGCTACGTCTGCTAACATTATGGAACCTAATACCTGCTTATCTAGGCTAAATTTTGTCTTAGCAGTTGACACAAACATCTACAAGTAAACAC
>NC_142929.1:182549634-182572134 GCF_046866305.1 Octopus bimaculoides | reverse complement strand
GAACACTGGTAGAATGTGTCATATAAAACATCTTTTTCTCTTAGTCTTCTTTAAAAAAAAAGAAATCCATAAGTTATTCCATGTTAAAGTTGTATTTCTGTAATTTCAACCAATCACTGACGTCCATTCAGCCGATATACATTAAGTGCCGACTACATAAACAAACGATTCTGAAACAATTAACCCTAACCCTTACCCTAACCCTAACCTTAACCCTAGGGTTAGGGTTAGGGTTAGGGTTAGGGTTAAAGGAAATTTAAAATGAAAAAGCAAATAAAACGAAGGTATGTAGATTAAATACGCTTTACATCGCTTAATCAGCCAATGGAGTAAATGTAAACAACTGAATACTTGTCAGTGATTGGTTGAAATTATTGAAATAAGACAATTTTTTACATGAAATAAATTCGAATACAAAAATATTTTTCTGTTCTATAACACAAAATAGATAAGTATACGAAGTTTGAAAGTCTTTCGGTACCAAAAACACTACGTAAAACATTAATGAAAAATGTGGCCCCCGTTTTAAAATAGATCTCAAAACACTATTAGGGATAAATTTCGAAGGGAATGAAAAATAAAAACATTTCCCATCTATCTCCTGGACCATGGTTTCTGGCTTTTTTTTTTTTAGCAAATAAAATAATTTGCCAGGCGGAGTCTTCATCAACAGGTACGCCCAGACTAAACATATAACTACGAGGCAATCCAGCATCTGTCCCGTGCTTATACATTATAATTTTTCATCACCGCGCAAGCGCAGTTTTTTGTTGGCAGATGATAACAGAATGCCAGCGTTACTTCGAAAATTTTCCAGAAAAAAATGATCAATATTTAATAATATCAGGGTAATAAAAATTTTAGAAATTTTTACTACCAGTGGCTTAGTGTGTGGAAAAATTAGTCAATAGACTATATATTATTCATTTAAATACTGCGTACGTTTAAACACATAAGAGGTATCCATCACAGAACTCTTGGCACTGCGCTTGCGCAGTGGATTTGAAAAATTATATTGTCTAGCGGCAGCGGGGGACAAACACAGACACAAAGGCACACATAAACACAAACCAATATGAGTTCTAATGAAATTCTTTGTAACGAGTTTCAGTATAAATTTTAGTCCAGCTTTGATGACGGGTGACATACAAGGATATATTTATACATGTGTACCTGCATACACACTCACACACATGCATAAGTAAATATATATGTATGTGTGTGTATTATATACACAAACATACCTATATATATATATATATATATATATATATATATATATATATATATATATATACATATATATATATATATATATATATATAATCATAAATATACAGGGATTAGCATTCAGTTGCTTCTCCAACATACTGAAAATTTAGAAATAGCAGTCAAAGAACGACTGATTCTAAACTACAATTTTTTCTCTAAATGGATGGCGATATTTATGGCACACATAGAACAAAAAACCGGAGGGGAAAGCATAAACAAAACAAGTCTTTAGTTAATCGGATACTTGTTTTGTTTATGCTTTTCCCTCCAGTTTTTTGTTCTATGTGTGCCATAAATATCGCCATCCATTTAGAGAAAAATTTGTAGTTTAGAATCAGTAGTTCTTTGACTGCTATTTCTAAATTTTCAGTATGTTGGAGAAGCAACTCAATGCTAATCCCTGTATATTTATGATGATAAATGGTTTTACTGATAAAGGTTTTTTCATACTGTACTACTTGGCAAAATTGTTAATTATTAATTCTATTATTAATTGACGATTCCCTGCCCTTATTCTTGTATATATATATATATATATATATATATATACAAATATTTATGCATTTATATATATACACACACAAACACACACACACACACACACACACACACACACATACACACACTATTCTTTCTGTTGAAGAGCGTAGCTCGAAACGTCAAAGACTTTCCATATTCCCGAGCGTCATACTAATATATACTTTTGTTATTTACACCACCTGTCCTCGTCTGTTGTTATTATTTGTATATTCTCCTATATATATATATATATATATATATATATATATGTATACATCACTGCGACATCACTTGTGCCAAGCTGTATCGGCATTTGCCTTTCCTTTGGATAACATGGACGGTGTGGAGAGGGGAGGCTGGTATGCATGGATGAATGCTGGTTTTCCATGAAGAAGTTTTCTCGGACTTGTGCGTCGAAGGGTAACTTTCTAGGTGCAATACCATGGTCATTGATGTCCGGAGAGAGTATTTATCTTTTTACATATATGTATGTATGTATGTATGTATGTGTTCCACTGATCAATATCGGTGAAGGGTATAAGCATCGACGTAATAACCGAAACTCAGATGCTCACCGAAAAATTCTCAGGCATTATCTATTTTGCCGTGAGTTGCAGCCACTCCCATTTCACATATCCGTCAACAATGCAATAAAGCAATTGTTGTTTCCATGGAAACTTGTGTAATGTGACGTTACTGTTCAGCATTTGTTATATTGAACAAAATAAATGAGTAAATATCTTACATGATTTTAATGGAGCTAAATATTCATTGCTATAAGCTTTAAGACTGGATGTGAGCTATGTCCTTTGAGTATACTGGACATGTTGTTCCAAAACGCTCAGGACAATTTCGAAATTAAGCTGGCGAGAATGTGTTCCCATATGAAACAGTTTAATATTATTTCATGTAATCTTATAATTATATTTTTGAATTCCCTACTCTGAAAACATGAATGAACCTTTTAGAAACACTGATTGAATGATTCCATTATAGTTCAGCTCCCCACCTCCATCTTTGCTCTCTCTCTCTCTCTCTCTCTCTCTCTCTCTCTCTCTCTCTCTCTCTCTCTTCCTCTGACATTGTCTATATTCGCAGTGTTGACAGTCATAAACTTATACACATTCACATAAAACAGAAGCAGTAGCTGCCTTATATAAACAGACAAGGTAAGAGTTAGATAACCTCAGTGTAGAAACACGTACTACTGTTCAATTGAATTTGAATTTCAACTCCGAATTCTTCTTCCAGGGCAAGGCCTATGATGTTAAGAGTGGCTACAAAAGAACTCCAGAACGAGCTGTTATGGAGCTAGTAATGCAGGTAAACACAATTAGTACTGACATATATATATATATATATATATGTGTATGTGTGTGTGTGTGTGTGTGTGTGTCTCTGTGTCTGTGTCTGTATGTGTGTGTCTGTGTATACATATATATATATACATACATACATATATATATATATATATATATATATATATATATATATTAAAAAATAACGTCGACCACTAACGTGGACAATTAATGCGCTAGAAATAGATCACATCTTGTGTCTATTAAGACCTAAAAAGTTCTCAACATGAAATATAGCAGCATACCAAAAACGTGAGCGGGCAAGACATTTAAAATCACCTAAAAAAATCATTATTAAACAGGAACCAGGTTTCGGATTTAACAAATTCTTACCATTTGTCTATTCCTCATCAGCCTATATGACAGAAGTTAGCAGACACTCCATCAAATATCATTTTATGTTTATTTTAACTTGAGATGTTTTATGCTTTTTATTAATTGACATTTTTATATTTCAGGTTATAAATGTGATAGTTTAATTATGCCGCGTACAAAAGAAGCTTTTCAATTGTCCAAACTTCAAAGAGGCCGTATTGTGGATCAATCTGAAGGTGGACTTAATCAGCGTGAAATTTCAAAAAAGATATGGGACGATGGTCGATTTGAGACTTTGTGATCAAGACTTTGACTTGAAAACATTGCAGTCAACAATGAAACACGGCGGCAAATCTGTGATGGTCTGAGAGCAATTTGGAGCAATGGTCGATCAGAGCTGATGGAGTGTGAGGGAAACATAAATTCAGATAAATATGTGTCCATATTGTAGAAAGGACTCCTTCCAATCTTCTCCAGTGGTGGAATGATTAAAGACTCTTTATTTATGGAAGATGGGACTCCCTCTCACACGGCAAAAGGGATCCAAAATAGTTGGAAGAGAATGGCATTAAAAGCTTCCGCTGTCAAGCCAGCTATAAGATATGAACTTGTTGAACACCTCTGGGGCATAATGCACAGGCCTCTTCGAAAAGGAATTTCTGCATGAAACTTTACAAGAAATTCTTCAAGAGAATATTCGTTATCTGAAAGGTAGTATGCCTAATAGTGTCCTTGCTTTAAAAAATGCAAAAGGCACGTCTACTAAATATTAGATATTCACATTATAGTAATTAATAGATAATCTGAATGTATAATTTCAGATTTACATAAATTTTAATGATTATAAGGATGTCTATTTACTTCTGTCATGTCTGTATATTTCTTTAAATTGTTTGAGCTTTAAAATTGCTGTCTTCTTGGCACAGCACACACACACACACACACACACACACACATACACACACACACACACACACACACACACACACACACACACACACACACACACACATACACACACACACACACACACACACACACACACATAAATGTGGAAATTACGCTTGCCGATTAGTATCTTCCGGGTTTTTACATCAATGGCTCGCATCTCACCAAGCGTACAATTAAGTATCCCAAATTTTGGTAGCAGTACTGGCACCGTAATCACATTGTGGGTCACTGTTTTATACTGAATGCAGAGAAGAGTTCCGAGGATCATATTTCCTTTATTCGACAGTAATATTCGTTAGGAATAGGTGGATTTTACAGGTGCCATTCTAAGATGTTTTCATCCAACTCTAGATGCCTGTACGTCAGATACAGGGGAACCAGTTAAGTCATTGATGACAACGTTGTAATCAGGTCAATACTCTTTTCATCTCATGCATATTCTTTGCATATAATTTCAAGTCATCCACAAAGAAACACTGTATTTTGATTTTTCTCTTTCCTTGTGAACCAGTGAGATATCCTTCAGACTTTCTCAACATGAATGACAAGGGGTTTACAGAAAGTATAAGCAACATCACAGAGAGGGTGACACATTGCAATATACCTCTGCAATACTGCATTCTGTCAGTAATCACTCCTTGTATTTAACTTCAAAACGATGGCCCACGATGAATTCAGGTTAGCTATGGCTTTGACTATGCACCCTGGAACTATAACAAGTCGAAGGGCTTCTAGCATCCATAAGCGGGTGCAAAATCAAAGGCTCTCTTTTAGTCGAACCACATAGAAATGCGGTTCCTTCTACACTCCCGCACCTATGACATTATAGTTTTGTATGTATGTATGTATGTATGTATGTATGTATGTATGTATGTATGTATGTATGTATGTATGTATGTATGTAACTCACTTCGAAGACTCATATTGTCGTTCATGGCTCGAAATGAGGAGTAAATAGACAGCCATCAACTGATGAAGGGTCGTTCTTTATGTTACTATATATTATTTGATTGAACGCCACACATCCATTTCCAAGTAAGTTTATCTTAATCTTTTTGATGCGACTCTACTTTGTGCTGCTTTCTCCCTCATCTTTTCTCTGCTTTACCGTTTTCTATCTGTATCTCTGTCTCTCCCTTTCTCTTTTTCTCTCTATCATTGCTCACACGTGACCATCGTCCATCTTTCTTTTCTTTCAGGACAGTCCTAAGGACTGGACGTATTCTACCTGTCTTTTATCTTTTCTGTTTCCAAAGAAAATATTTCTCCAGCGTTCACTATTTTACCCTTGTTCTGGTCTAATGACTCTCCATGTTTGCGTTTGGTTTCCTTGTATGTCTCTACTGTCGTGTTTTTGTTCTCAAATTTGACCATCCATAAATCCTAAATTTTATTTTAGTACTTATGGGATCATCTGTCTTCGAAGACTCATATTGTCGTTCAATGCTCGAAATGAAGAATAGATGGACAGCCGACAACTTTGTGATACTTGTCGTGTTTTCAATTTGTTTCTTTCGTTGTTTACGTATTGAACTCATTTGTTTTCGTATTTCATGTTCTTTACTGTTGGTGACATCCTGTACCTATATATGCATATGTATGTATGTATGTATGTATGTAATCTATCTATCTATCGGTATATACATACATAGATACATACATACATACATACATACATACATACATACATACATACGAGGTGGTATCAAAATGTTCCAGAACTAGTTCTGTAGCAAACTGACAGATAGCAGCACACGGTTGCGTGCGCAATGAGAGCTAGCAGTAACCTGCATTAGGCTCTGTGCCCCGTGACATCACTGTGTCTAATTCGCAAGTTGTGAAATTTGAGTTTTTGTGATCACGTGTATGCTACAGTCTGCTATTTTTGTCATGGACAGGAAATTGAAACAAAGAGCCAACGTGAAATTTTGTGTTACACTTGAGAAGTCTACTACAGAGACTTTAGGCATGTTTCGGCAAGCTTACGGCCACGAGACAATGGGTCGTATGCAATATCTCGAGTTGGCCGGGACCGTCAAAAGCGGAAGAACGTCTCTTGAAAGCGATGAGCGATGTGGAAGATCTGCCACGAATGTCACCCCCGGAAATATGGAGAAATCTCATCCGCTTGTGCATGAGCATCGTCGGAGGACAATCAGCGATATTGTTGATGTTGTTGGTCGGTTGTATGGGTCCGTGCAGGCAATCCTAACCCCTGAATTGAATATGAGGCGTGTCTCTACCGCAGCTCAATAAAGAGCATGCTTATAGTTTCTTTCGACATCCATGGCACTGTACACCGAAAATACATCCCCCAGAGCTAGACCGTCACTCGAAAGTTCTACTACGGTGCTTTGAAACGTTTGGGGGAGGACATTCGGTGAAAGCGAGCGGATCTGTGGAGCACAAAAATTGGATTCTTCACGATGACAGTGCACCCTGTCACCGAGCTCTCTTCACAAACACAATATGCTAACGCTACTGCACCCGCTCTATTCGCCAGATTTAGCACCTACGGACTTCCATTTCTTCCCCAAAGGGAAAATGCAGCTCAAAGGTCACCATTTTAACACCATTGTCGAAATCAAGAGCGAGTCGGAGAAGATCTTCCACTCGCTTACGGGAAACAACTCCCAGGTCAAATTCTAAAAGTGTCAGGAAAGCTAGGAGCGGTGTATTGCTGCACAAGGTGTCTATTTTGAAGGAGGTGATGTTACCCCTTCAGTAAATGAGTTACTTTTTTATCAAACATAACTGGTCTGGGAACGTTTTGATGCCTCCTCGTACATTTGATACATTCCTATGCTTCGACCAAGAAACCCACGTTTTGACAATGCTTTCTCATTACTTCAACACCATTTAATTGGATCGGCAATTGAAAGCATTTGACACTTTCTCTAGTCTCTAACATAATGTAAACAATAAATCTACACCAATGATGCACTACGTGATTTCTTTCACATATTTTTTTTATTTACAAGACAAAAAGAAACTTGTTTACATTTCTCTTATATATTACTGGTGGCTTATCTCAGAAGCAGCGATTCTTTGCTTCGTAACACGAAACAAAAAGTGGAATGTCGTGTAAAAATTTTACAAATCCTGTAGCTTTACACTGTTCTATTTTAGTCAAACAATCATTTAGTTTTAACCTTGTTACGTTTGTTCTTTTGGTATTCTATTGCTACTATTACTGGTGCAGTTTTCGTAATTCTCCTAGTTTGCTGTTGAATCTACTGCTAGTGCCACCGCTGCTGCAGTTCTTGTTTCGGCAACGCTAAAACCTTGCTGCATACTCTTTTCAGCATTAAACGTTCTAGCATTAGCATAACACACCACTCATACACAGTCCTTGCCTCCTACATCTATGAACTATATCAGCCGTTATTGTACGTCTGCTATTGCGATAAAGAGCCATTACCGTTCAACGTCTGGTTCTCGTATACTATTTCTGTAGTGGTTTACTCCTTGAATGTGCGATAGAAACTCAAATCTACCATTTATCCTAGATTTTCAATATTTCTATATCAACTACTTGTTACGAATATAATCCTACTGTTTAGTATACATCATAAGTGTTGGAAAGTTACCAGATCGTCATTGTTGTACTCCTCGCTGGTGTTATTGTTGGTGTTGTCATCAATTTCAGTTAAAATGCAAAAGATATTAAAATACAGATGCCATCATATATTGTAATGTTATTTGATTTAGCCTGAAATGGCTGCCAGTGTATTTATGTAAAAGTTTTGTCATTTCACTTTAGTGCAGTAACGGAATAAAAGAATGAATAGTAGTGCATTATAACCTAATCGAGTCATGAAAAATTGTACAAGTCTGATGTATATGTTGTAACGTATATGTGTTGGGTTTAGACTGGGGTGTGAAATATATTTATATTTTAACTGCATATTCGGTTATAACACAGAAACACAATTTACTCAAATGTTTTCTATTAACTGTGTGAGCACTTTCTTTTGTAGAAGGTTAATTACTCCATCTGGTTGAGAATTGTGCTAGAAATATTGCCAAACTGCTGACGATGTAGTTAATTTAGACACCGTTACAGTAACAACAACAATAACAACAGCTGCTGAAAGTGTAGTTGATGTTTTAGTTGGTGTTATATTTGTAGTGTTGTTTGCAGTCTTCTCACTAATTAATGACATATTTATAATACTGGTTTCTTAAACTCTCAAATATTTTGTTTGCAATTTTTTATTTCTCTCAAGTAATTACTTTTTCCTCCTATTTTTGATATCAGTAGTAATCGTACTTGTCAGACATGACAAATATTTATTCCTAACTTTATTTATTTTTTTGTATGTCAGCTCTTCTACGTTTCTTATTATTTCTCCTTTCCTGGTTATTTATTTTTTTGTCGCAGTTGTTGATGTTGTTGCAAGCATTTTTATTTTTGTTTCATGAAATTTTTTGATCGATTGAGTTTTGGATTTTTAGGGATTTTTTATTATTTTAAAATGAGATCGTATTTTCATTTCTCATGCGTTGAAATTACTATTTTCTTTTTTGTACAAACATTAATTCAAATACTACCACTAACGCTGCTGCTGCATACTACTACTACTATTACTACTACTACTACTACTACTACTACTACTACTACTACTACTACTACTACTACTACTACTACTACTAATAATAATAATAATAATAATAATAATAATAATAATAATAATAATAATAATAATAATAATACTGCTACAAGGACGATTACCACTACTATTCATAATATTTCAACTCATATAGTACGCTGTTACAACTAATTATTATTATCAAATAAAATTCTAGTTTTTAACATTGGCACAAGGTTACGCATTTATAAAGAAGGAATGAAGTAGAGTAAAGAAACAAACCAATATATTTCTGGTATTCATCACCAGTATATATGAAACGCGTAGTAGAACCCTTCAAAATTTGTCACCAGAAAGAAAACGTGCGCAAATACAGTCAGTTAATCAGTCTATAAATACATTTAGTTCAGAAACGTCTGATGCTATAATCCATATCAAAAACCTCAACAAGAGCAATACATCTGCCTAATTTTGGCACAAGGCAACCATTTTTTTAGGGGAAGGGGTCAGGCGAATAGATTGACCCTAGTGTTTGAATGCTACGTTATTGAACCGATCCCAAAAGAATAAAAAGTTAGCTCGACAGGATTACAACAATAACAACAACAGTAATAATAATAACAATAATAATAATGATAACCACCTTATTTGTGAATGCAAATGCCAAGCAAAATAGATTACGCTAACGGTGTGAACGGGACCGGTACGAATGGTGAAAGTGCCGCACCCAGTAGGTTCACCACTGTGCAGCAGGGTGGGCCCGATCGTAATCCAGTGACCGCCAGCCATGCTACAAGTCATAAGTGGAGTATACAAGTAAGCATGATGGTTATGGAGTGTTACTACCGGAGCACCCCAGTGGATGCGAATGGCGTGCCTGTCAAAGGGTATAGAAGACCAATGCACGGTGAATGGAAGGCAATGGAACTGTTTGAAATTACTGAACAGAGACTATGTGACCAAGCAAGAGCAATATGAAACAATGGATGTTTAACGGAATTGGAGCTATGAACTATTAGAAGAAGGATATCGGGTGATGCTGGGCATGCGAGAAGCAAAAGTGGTATAGTGGAAGAGATAGACAATTGTTCGTAAGAAAATAATACCGTGAATTGTGAAAGAATTGACATCAGTGACTACACAAACAATAGACAGAATTTTGGAACTATTAAATACAGAAGAGATAGACTTTATGTGCGACTTTAAGAAGGGTAATCAATGGAGACTAAAGCAAAAGACAAATAGAGTCAATGTATTGGGACACATTGAAACAAAGAACCTCACGCCAGGAAATAATCTTATCAAAGCTGCTTGTAGGATTGTGGTGGAAAGGATGAGATTGAGAACTACTGAGAACACAACAGCCATGCTACAAGTCATAAGTGGAGTATACAAGTAAGCATGATGGTTATGGAGTGTTACTACCGGAGCACCCCAGTGGATGCGAATGGCGTGCCTGTCAAAGGGTATAGAAGACCAATGCACGGTGAATGGAAGGCAATGGAACTGTTTGAAATTACTGAACAGAGACTATGTGACCAAGCAAGAGCAATATGAAACAATGGATGTTTAACGGAATTGGAGCTATGAACTATTAGAAGAAGGATATCGGGTGATGCTGGGCATGCGAGAAGCAAAAGTGGTATCGTGGAAGAGATAGACAATTGTTCGTAAGAAAATAATACCGTGAATTGTGAAAGAATTGACATCAGTGACTACACAAACAATAGACAGAATTTTGGAACTATTAAATACAGAAGAGATAGACTTTATGTGCGACTTTAAGAAGGGTAATCAATGGAGACTAAAGCAAAAGACAAATAGAGTCAATGTATTGGGACACATTGAAACAAAGAACCTCACGCCAGGAAATAATCTTATCAAAGCTGCTTGTAGGATTGTGGTGGAAAGGATGAGATTGAGAACTACTGAGAACACAACAGTGACGGATAGATGATCAAATAAACAACCGTGGTGGAAAAGGAGAATTTCTGAAGATATAGACTCCTTGAACAATGTAGTGTCAATACTTGCCGAGAAAAGAAATGGAGAACTTAAGAATGAATGGAAATTCGAAAAAGTTAGGAAGTAGTATGGTGTAGATACAAAAGACTTGAATGTTGTAATTGAAGAACTGAAGCAGCGCATACATGCAATAAAACGAAACAATGGATTAAGTAATACCGGCAAAACAAATTGTTTTGAAACGAGCAACAAAACGATTTTACCAAGAAATTAATGACGATAACAAACGTGAAAGATTAGTCTCTCATGCTGATAAAATTCGACTTTTCTGGGGTAAGATATGGAGTAAGCAAGAACAACATAGTACTATAGTTGAATGGATGAAGCGTGAAGCAAACAGCTTCTTATCCCCAGCAAGAGGCCATTCAGTTCCAGCAGGACCTGATGGTGTACAGGGATTTGGGATACAAATGTTCAGTAGCTGTCATAAATTGATTGCAGAGAAATTTAATGCACTGTATAATGGAGAAGAAATCCCGGGCTGGTTGACAAAAGGACGAACGGTGTTGTGTTTGAAGGATGCATCAAAGGGAAATGCTGCTGACAATTACAGACCAATTTCCTGCCTCCCACTAATGTGGAAGCTACTGTCAGGAGGGATTGGAGAAGAACTATATAAATTTCTTGACGAGAACGATATATTACCGACGGTACAAAAAGGCTGTAGAAGGAGATGCAGAAGTACCAAAGATCAACTACTGGTAGACAAAATGGTAATGTAAAATTGTAAACGAAGGAGAAAAAACCTGAGAATGGCCTGGATTGACTATCGCAAAGCTTATCGTATCATTCCAAATACATGGATCATCGAGTGCATAGATCTGTTTGGAATTACGAGCAATGTAACGTGGTACCTAAATAGAAGTATGATGGGATTGAAAAATGAACTGACATCTTACGGAAAAAGCTTGGGCACTCTGGGTATCAGAAGAGGAATTTTCCAGGGTGATAGCCTATCGCTGTTGCTTCTCGTTCTCTGCATGATACCCCTGACCTTGGTACTTAGGAAAATGAACTTGGCATACCATCTAAAGCAAAAATCCCAACCAATCAACCACCTCCTCTTCATGGATGATCTGAAACTGTATGGCAAAGATGAGACACAAGTGAGTTCCTTGATGAACACGATCCAATGCTTTAGTACTGATATTAGAATAGAATTTGGACTCAAGAAGTGCGGAATAATCTACCTAAAAAGAGGCAAGGTACAGTCCCAACGAATAGAGACTTGATAAAACAAATTTAACTGGAAGGATACAAATACCCTGGTGTACTTGAGTTCAACGAGATAATGGAAGAGGAAATGAAAGAGCAACTGAGGATGGAGTATTTCCGAAGACTGAGGCTGGTGTTGCGCTCAAAATTGACTGGATAGAATACAATCCAAGCAGTTAATTTGTGGTTGATAACATCACTTCGGTATAGAGCGGGAATTACAAAATGGAAAAAAAAAGAGAAGTGAGGAAAATGGATACCAAAACCAGAAAAAATGTTGACAGTACACGAACTTTCCACCCTAACAGTGACGCCGATAGGGTATACTTGTCCAGAAGAAAGGGTGGGAGAAGTTTGATCAGTTGCCAGGACTGTATAGAAGCAGAAGAAAACAGCTTAGGGTGGTATATAAAATGTACCGTGGAACCACTGTTGAAACACACTGGTGTCATCAAATCTGAAAAGTGTGTAAGGAAAGAAAAAATTAGAAAAGAAATAATCAGAAAAAAAGAAAACGCATGGAAAGAATAGAAAATGTACGGTTACTTTGCAAGAGATGTGAAATCTAAGACAGAGACCGGTATCTATGAATGAGGAGGGGTAACCTAAAGATAAAGACTGTTGCACTCATATGCGCAGCTCAGGAACAGGCGTTAAGGATCAACTATATTAAGTGCAAATTGACAACACTACCGATAGCGACAAATGCAGAATATGTGGTGAGGGGTTGAAACAGTATGGCACATTGTTAGCGAATGCTCGAAATTAGCACAATGCGAATACAAAAGACACCATGACAATGTGGCAAGAATAATCCATTGGGAGCTCTGTGGAAATCACGACCTTCAAAGAGCAATGACGTAGCATGAGCAAACTCCACAAGGAGTCACCGAAAATGAGAATTGCAAAATCATGTGGAATGCAATAATCCAGTGCGATCACCCGACCAGACATCTGAAACCGGACACTTTTGTGGTAAATATAAAAGAAAGAACATGTACGATAATCGACATAGCATGCACCGGTGACAATAGAATCAATGTGAAAGAAGAAACAAATAAACAACTATGACGATTTGAAGTAGGAAATACGATGGCTGTGATCAATGAAAAGAGTAGACGTGCACTTGGAAGTATCAACACTCAACTACTAACATGGCTGAAAAAGATTGGTGCAAGTTTGAAGGTAGAACACCTACAAAAATCAGTATTCTTCATAGGGTTCTTCAAGTCTGATGCTCTATCATTTTGACTCCAAGTCTTGGTGGTGTTAGTAGGATGACGTCATCCCACTTGCTATGGTTCCCACTCTAGCAATTTTCCTATATACAAAACAATAGTAGATAGGAAAGGACGAAAGCAACAGCACAAGTGGTCATTACACTAGAAGCCAGTTTCAGTGGCCGCCTTTGTTGCTCCCTGCGCCTTCTTTTTGTAATGCTTTAATTATTCTTTAAAAAGAAGAGCTCTCGCGTAATGTTAAAGACCCTACCTGTTACAAGTAAGTATTTTGCGCTGTACTGCAAGCCTAATTGTCCCTGCAACGTTCTTCATTCATTTGGATCATCAAGAACACCCCACGCATTCATTTGTTATTGCAGGTCACCTCGGCGCTCATCACTTCTATTGCCTCTTTTCTTGTATCATAGTCCGCCATAAAATACAGACGCCATTCAATATACATTTCTTTGATCACATTTCAGCACTACTTTGGAATATCTCCTTCTGAAAAGCAGAGTTGATTGTATAGAGAAAATATGTATATGACTCACAACGTCTGTTAAAAGTGTTGATATTTTTTATGGCTGTGCTTTCATTGCTATTCATAATTTTAATAGTTTAAGTATTACCTCTCTCGAAGACGACGAGCTGGCAGAAACATTTTCACACCGGCAAAATGTTACGAAATACTTAGTGGTATTTCGTCCGTCTTCACATTCTGACTTCGAATTCCGCCGAGGTGGACTTTGCTTTCAGAAGGAATAAAATAAGTACCAGTCAAGCACTGGGGCCTTTGTAATTGACTTACTCACTTACCCGAAATTGTTGACGTTGTGCCAAACTTTGGAATCTATATTTCCTTTTTTCTTTTTTAGGCGAATGATTTAGACATTATCTCTTTAATGTTTTCTATTGTGTAAATTTTTGTCTGTTTATTTCACTTTTATTATTTAACATTTTAAAATGTACTATATTGCTTTAAAGTAAATGGGCAGGTGCCTGTTTTTGTAACTTGTTGTTTAAATTATATAATATAAGAATTTACAGAATATTATGAAAACCTGCAACAAGGCAGATGTAAGGTAACACATTATGAAGATGGCCTTAATCTAAATCTGATAATGTTGAGAGAGAAACGTTCTATTATTGAAGGAATGCTCATTGTAGAAGTAACAACTAATTATAACAGTGACAGTATTATGCAAATGTAAATTTGGCTTTTTTATTTACCATTTATTCAAGCACGGAAGGTAGCGCTCGTTACATTTTTTTTTTCCATAACCTCTGACACACCTGCGACACTGATGAGAGGAAGGGACTCAATTTCGCCAATCCATTGCTCTGAATAGGTACTTTATGTACTCAACGAGAAAAGCACAAAAAATGCAGTTGAACACGTTGATTTTGAAATTACGATGCAGAGAGAACGAAATTTGAAAACATCTTGTGTCAACCACCCTAACAAATTTGCAAATTGACTGCTTATATAATTTTGGCTATCGAAAGCTGGAATGATGTCCAAAATGGAGTATTACTGTGAAACCTAGCACAGTACTGTTAGTATCTGCATACCGACATTTTAGATTGCATTCAGCAAAAAGACTACACATCTGGTTGGCATGGAGACGCTCACCAACATACTACTGCTTCTGGCACACAAGTATACAGTCTCCTCCCTTTTAAATAAACTAATCTATGCATAAAAAAAACACACTTCGCAAAGGAAAGCAAGCACATCATCGGAGCTACCCGTTTAGAAACATGTAAACAGCGTTGAAAATGATATAACAAGAACAATAGAGAATAAGAGACAAAAATCTCATCGAACAAAAAATAAAATAAAATAAATTCATCAAAGTTTATAGAAGTAAAGTAAACGGATTTAACGATCGTTTCCTTCAAAAGATCTTATCTAAATGGCAAAGAAACCCTTTGTCATAAAAGCGAAAAGACAGAGTTAAACAAAATAAGCAGGCTGACTCCAACCAGACTTATTAAAATAAAATTAGAAAGAAGATAAAAATTATTGTAACGCAAACAAGACAAAATTAGAACGTTTTTGGAGGTGAACATAAAAACGATAGCATTTCCATAGAAAAAATTACCGTTAAACATTTGACACAAGAAAGTATCAAAACCTTATGGAGAGACATAGAATAACAAGTAGCTACTGAATATGTGGAGACGGTTAAATAACAATCAATCCCAGTTTCTTTTTGGCATCCTAGTCAGATGCAAAATGCAATGTAGAAACTGACTTGACAGGGTTGAAGGTTTCATGTACTCCTTCAATAATAAATGCTTTGGGAATAGTAATAAGGAGACGCAGACATATGTATAACCAATAAAAAAATTATATAATATTCACACGTACAAGAACATATAAGGTTCTGCACGCATAATACACTGGCGATACTGAATAAAACAGAGAAATACAGAAACAAACCGTTGTTAGAACCGAGGCACCTGAGTTCCCCACTCTATTAATGAAAGAATGCACAAAATGACAACAACAAATACTACTATTACTGCTGCTGCTGCCTCTACTACTACTACAACTACAACAACAACAACTACTACTACTACTACTACTACTACTACTACTATTTCTATTACTACTACTACTACTACTACTACTACTACTACTACTACTACTACTACTACTACTACTATTTTAATCGAACATGACGAGCCCTCAGAGCTTCAGACAAATTCTGGGCGAATTACTTTCACAATTCAAAATTTTCTGCATCATGTCTGTTATCGGAGCGTATTCAGTAAGTTTAACCATTTCGGAGAAAATGTATTCTACACGGAATATTTAATCGTCAGACAAATTATAAACATAACGGCACTCACCCTGGTGGCTGGAGTAGAAAGCACCCAAAGAGGTTGTAGCTACATTTCCCACGAAAGATCATTAATCATCATTCCTGAACTTGATCGAGAGCGTGTTGTCTCCCCTGTCTATGACTTTCAGGTGTTTTATGTGCGATCGATAATGTTTGGCGAGCTGGCAGAAAAGGCAGGGACCTGGGAGAATCGTTAGCGAGTCGGGAGAAATGCTTAACCGTATTTCGTCCGTCTTCACGTTTTGAGTTCAAATTCCGCCGAGGTCAACTTTGCATTTCACGCTTCCTGGACCTATTAAATAAGTATCAGTTGAGAACTGTGGTCGATGTAGACTAGCCCACTACCCTGAACTCGCGTTGCCCTTGTGGCAAAATTTGAAATCATTCTTGTTATTGAAGACGTTGCATAATATGCAATATTATGGTGTTGTAGATTGAAGATATTGTGTGTATCGGGGAATTGTACTGTCTGTCAAGTCACAACAAGAATATCAGACAGACAGTATTTTACGCAGTATGCGTTCAGTTCCAAGTAAAGCCAATTTTTGCAAGACACCAAAATTGTAGGTATTTCTAAAGTTTCCAAATTGAACCAAATGTTCCAATGATAACAGGAAGAAGTTTTATGTTGACTCACGCAGCTGCCACATTTTGGTAGTCTTATTTCTCAAGTCTCCATATTTATCAATCTTTTTTCTTTCTTTCATGATAATAAATTGATCTCGTGGCACGTCGATTATTAGGCACTCTTGTTTGTCCCTCCCAAACGTTACCATATCCGGCCTTAGGTGTATTAACACCTTGGCAATCTGAAAGTTAAATTCATAGAGGGCCTTTGCCTTCCCGTTTTCGTCCATTACTTTTTCCAGTGTATGTTGGTACCAAATACGCTTTACTTCCGGCATAGCATCCAGTGAAATTTTTGAGTTACGTTGTGTCTGCGCTTGTACTCTTTCTACATAAGACTTTCACAAGCACTAACAATGTGTCTCACACTTTCGACCTTCTTCCTACACATTATGCAGAGGTTCCTTGCACTTGTGTGGTATATATCTCTTTTCACTGGATTGGTATTCAATGCCTGGTCCTGAGCCACCTCCATAATGTTTCTTGGTCATTTCAATTGCTAGTTTCCCCGTGAAACTGACCATGTAATTCCATGCACAGTAGAGTTTCTTCTCTCTCGGTATGGTGGTAGAATAGTTAGCACCGGGTTATATGCTTAGAGACATTTCGTCCGTCTATATGTAACGAGTTCTAATTCTACGTCCTTTTCGTCCTTTCAGGGTCGATTAAATAAGTAGCAGTTGAGCACTGAGGTCAATGTAATTGACTTACCCGCTCTACTGTAATTGCTGCCATTCTGTCATAATTTGAAACCATTGTTGTTATTAAGCAATTTTTTATAACAGGTGTTTTATCTTGTAGTTTGGCGACGATGTCTCTTCAAATCTCCTTCCAGAATATAGGATTGTAATTTTCTGCAGGTCGACAATGCGCGTTTCAAGTCCTGTTTCTTTCAGGCTTATGGGTAGTATTTCAGGTGTTGGGCCAAGTGCACCAATACTGATATTTCCAAGCACACCAGTTGTTGTTGGTATCACGTCTACTCTCTTCATTTACCACAACCTTCGTATTTCCCACTACAAATTGCCATAGTTGTTTATTTTTTCTTCTTCCACATTGATCCTCTTCTCACCGGTGCATGATTATTATTATTATTATTCTTGTTATTATTATTAATATTGTTATTATTATTATTATTATTATTATTATTATTATTATTATTATTATTATTATTATTATTAAGTACTTTTGATGACGAAATCAATGTTAGTATATCTAAAGTTACAAGTGCTTTTGGAAAACTTTCCCATCATTTGTGGGTTTGATCACAGTGTCAGATTGAAAGCTAAAATAAGTGTATACAAATCTTGTATTTAGAGCCCACTTTTGTACGATGCAGAAGTATGGACTCCCTACCACTGACATATAAAGAAATTTAAAACCTTTAACATGTGACGTTTGCGTAACATGTGCAACATTAAATGGCAAGATAACATATCGAATGTCAAAATCTTAGAAAAATGTAATATCCCCAGTATCAAATGCATACTGTTTAGAATTCAGTGCAGATGGGTAGAACATGTTCGAATGAAAGATGATCGCATTCCGAAAATTCTTTCATATGGCGAACGAACAGCGTAATTGCCCGGTAAAGGAAGACCTGTTCTTAGATTAAGTTGATGCAATCACCAAAATCTCCATAACTTAATTTAACATCTTAGGGAATTTATTGCCTAGATCGATTTGTGTGGCGTAAAATGTACCATGATGCATCAAAATAATTTGTTTAAAAGCAGAATAAGAAAGTCAGAATAAAAATTTGGAGACTGGAAAAGGGTCCGAAGCTAATTGCATGGATAATAGTCACCACATAACGGTTGTTGACTTTGTCGAAAGCCTGGGGTTATTCACCAGCCCTATTCTATTCTGAAAGTTCACAGTTAACATGACTCATGAAATTTTCAGTCTGCTGTCAGCTGTGACAGACGAGTGCTAATGAAGTAGGGAGACGTCTTACTTGTATTCATAAAACTTGTGCAGCTTATCCAGTCAGATTATTTGGTTTTCTTACACATCTTACCGGATATCAGCAAAGCCTTTTCACTAAATCTTCACTCAGGAGTGAATAGAAGCATTCTGTTTTATAAATTTTTAAACAGAAATATGTCAATCCTCCTTTTTTTTTATTTTGAGGAATTTGTTAGCTGAGTGGGCACTGCTTTCCGATATTCTACACCAATGAGATATTTTTCTTGTAACTGTCAATTATGTGCCTTTGACCTGCAAAATTAGAAAACGATGAATTAACTTGATCTTTACATATTAAAGCTTTCATTGTCACTATTTGTGTTTATTTAAGTATGAATGCCAGTGTTTACAAAGCTGTTTACTCAGTTGTCGGTTTTTATCGTTCGACTCTTTTAATTAAATACGTTTCTACAATTCTTATATTTTCAAACTTGTTTTCTAGAGTTTTACTCTAGCCACCATCATTGTGGATGGCAACTCTTCCCACTTCAACAGAAGCTAAGAGTTAAATAGATCTCCTGTATGCATAATATGTTTGGCAGAAAGACAATAGTTTTGTTATTAATAATAACAGCAACAATAACTTTCTATAGTATATGCACAAGGCCTGATCTCAAGATTTATCAAAACTTGAGTTTATCAATTCAGGATGGATGAAGAGCAAACAAATGCTTGAGCAAGATATGAAATCAGAATTCAAAGATCTCAAACAAATACCTGAAGTTTCTTTGATCTATAGCGATTTACTGTGAAATGGTGATATGCTACCCTACCAAATTAATTCTTGATATGAACCAAACAAAGCAATGCTCCACGCCACACGTACACATGCACCAGATCAATGTTATGGGACTGCAAAGGATCAATGTTATGGCTATATGCAAAATATAAACCACTAGAGATACACGTAAACAATAAAACTTCTTGTGATTTTGTTGGAGCATTTAACAGTATTATACAAGCTAAATTAGCGCTCAGCTAATTTCGAAAAACATGAACTCATTGAATGTTAAGCATTCGTTCGCAAGTGAAATATTTTTCATTTGCTTGAAATGTTTAACCTTATACTTTGATGTCATCCGTTATTCAACTGTTAACTATATTAAAATATTTCCACAAATATTTCAGTCCATGGCGACAAAATATTCTAGCTTTGAGTGGATGCAATTATTATTATTGAAGTAGAATTAATAATTTTAATATAGAATTATAAGAGAAATTACATTCATTTTCCTTGAAACACGGAGAGCACAGCCATCGTTACTCTGGTGTTAAATTTTGACATTTTAATTGCTTCTTAATAATAATGTATCAAAAGATTTTTCGGGATTTCTGAAGATAATTTGATACTGACTGAAATTTAATTTGAAAAATATTCTCAGTCAACCCTATAAAATCCAAAGGAACTGAATTATTGGTTGTAAATAATTTTACGAAATAAAATAGCAATTTATAAAACAAAATATTTAATGTTTCCAGACTGCTTCTTAGGTAGAAGAACTGGATGTAGATATTTACTGTTATTTGCTTTTTCTATAGTAAAATCAAGTTTCAAACCGTGTTTGTAGCTGAAATATGATTTATCGTTATTCTTATTAAATTATACGAAATTTTTCGAAAATATATACTGAATAAACCTCTGTTCACATTAAAAGTGAATAAAATGCGACACGAAAAATGTTATCTTTTATCTTTCACCTGTTTCAGTCATTAGACTGCGGCCATGCTGGAGCTCTATCTGGAAGAAATTTTGGTCGAATGATTAGACACCAGTACGTTTTCTTTTCTTTAAACCTGGTAGTATTGCCAAAACCGCCTTGTTACGGGGCCGTAAACACGCCAGTACCTGTTGTCAAGTGGTGGTGGGGGAACAAATACGGACACAAAGACACACACATGTGTGTGTGTGTGTGTGTGTGTGTGTGTGTGTGTGTGTGTGTGTGTGTGTACGACGGGCTTCTTTCAGTTTCCATCTACTAGATACACTCACAAGGCTCTGATCGGCCCAAGGCTATAGGAGAATACATTTGCCCAAGATGCCACGCAGTGGCACTGAACCCGAAACATGTGGCTGGAAAGCAAACTTCCGACCATACAGCCACGCCTGCACCTAGGTTTAACATTTTCTATTTTTCCGTGTCTAGGTTTATTATTATTATTATTATTATTATTGTTCAGTAGTTTTATTTTTATAACGTGCTTTCACTTCACTACCGAGCGCCACTCTGTGCGCCTTGGGTATGTGCTGTGGTTTGCTGGGGTGCTCTTATGTTTACTGTATTGAAAGTGTTTTGCGTAGATTGTGTGCAGTACCCAGTAGTGCAATTTTCTGTATGTTATATATATTTGTAAGTCCTGGTGTTTTTGTTATGTATTTGTCTGAATATTTTTTTATTATACCTAAGGCACCTACTATTATAGGAATTGTTTCTGTTTTTAGATTCCACATTCGAGTTATCTCTATTTCCAGGTCTTTGTATTTTGAAAGTTTTTCCATTTCTTTTAGAGAACCGTTGTCATCTGCTGGTATTGATACATCAATTAGAAAGCATTTTTTTCTTCATGATCTTTGACAACTATATCTGGTCTATTTGCCTTAATTTCTCTATCTGTGTGTATTGGCATATCCCAGAGTATGGTTGCTTTCTCGTTTTCTGTGACCTTTTCTGGCGTGTGTTTATACCATCTTTTTTCTGTTGTTATTCCATAGTGTTGGCATAGCATCCAGTGTATATAGGTCCCAGCTCTGTCGTGTCTGTGAATATATTCCTTCTTAGCCAGGACCGGGCAGCCAGAGATAATATGATTTATTGTTTCTTGTCGATCTCCACATATTCTACAGTTACTTGTTATATTTCTTTTCATTATGTGTTTTTGGTAATTTCTGGTGGGGAGTCTTTTGGTCTTGTGCAGCAATTAAAAATCCTTCAGTCTCTGCTTTGAGTCCTGAGCTTCTCAGCCATTGCTGGGAATTTTCTCTGTCTATTTCTTTCGCATTTAGTTTAGCCCAGTATTTACCATGTAGGGGCTTTTCTTGCCATCGTTTTATCATGGTCCGTTGCTGTCCTAGTTTTAGTTTGGATTTCATTTGTTTTATAGCTTTTGTTGTTTCTTCTTCTTCTTCTTCTTCTTCTTCTTCTTCTTCTTCTTCTTCTTCTTCTTCTTCTTCTTCTTCTTCTTCTTCTTCTTCTTCTTCTTCTTCTTCTTCTTCTTCTTCTTCTTCGTATGTGTTAGGTAGATTGATTTCTTGTTTGTATTTGTCAGCTTCCTTAAATACTGAAAACAGTTTTTTGTTTTGCTCGTGTTTTGCGGCTATTTGTATTAGTTTCTCTTGCTTCTGGAGTAGGTATTTTTGCAGTCCTATGGTGGTTATTTTATAATAGTTTTCTAGCTGTATAAGACCCCTGCCACCTTCTGTGCGTTGTATATATAGCCTTTCTATGTCAGATTTTGGGTGGTGCATCCTATATCCTGTCATTATTTTTCTTGTTTTCCTGTCTATTTTACATAGTTCGTTTAGTGTCCAGTTAAGGATGTTGTATCTGTAGCTTATAACTGGGACAGCTAAAGTGTTATTATTATTATT
>NC_142929.1:182519634-182544634 GCF_046866305.1 Octopus bimaculoides | reverse complement strand
ACTTTTTCACTTATATATATATATATATATATATATATATATACACATACATACAAAGACGCACAAGCAAGCACACACATACATTCCCATACATAAATACGTACATACATACACATATACATACATACATGCATACATGCATACAGTCTTGTCCTTGTTAACTTGATATTATAGAAACAACAATTTCTAATCGAGAAATTAGGAGAAGAAACTTTATAAACGGCTAAAATCTTTTAATGACTATGAATAAGAAAAGCATGATTTAGAAAAGCTTGGTAATCAATCAATGGGACAACTGAAAACGTAGATTGAATTGTCATAGTACGTAATTGTTAGAATTTCTTCATTATCCATCTGTCAGATTAAATTCTCATTTATATCGTGACTAAGTACTGACGAACTTAGTTAACAATGGATTACGAAAATTCATAGAATGAGGGTTTGACTTAATACAAGAATATCTCATAAATACATACACGTTAACATATACAAGAAGACATACACACAGGAACACACTCATTAATATGTACATGCATTCAAACAAACATATACGCTTTCTGCGTGTATATTGAAGGTCGCTATGTAACTCTACAGGTAATTTAGTGGAATACAACCTGTTGCATGGTAGAAGCGTCAGCCATTATGTCGGTATACTTAAGAAGCCATTCTATCTGTGAATGTTGTGAGAAACATGGTAGTATGCAAACAATATCCATCAATTAGTGTGATGAATTGCTTTTGTACGTATACCAGAAATTCCGAGTAAGAATGAGGCGTACTAAAACCACTAGGAGTGTAGCATACGTTTGCTTAACATTAAAACATGTCTCCAGGAGATATTACTCTATATCATTGCCAGATACATTTTTTGCTCATTCATGTCTCTCAGTCCCTTGGTTTTGATAATGTTAGTTATAGTGTTGTTCCTCATGCTGTTCACGACTGAAATTTCACATGAGGATTCCTGGCGATTTTTATTACTCATGTGTTTGTGTGCATATGTGTGTTATATGTACACGTAAATTCGTGTGTGTAGGTGTGCATGTATGTTTGTGTGTTTCTATGTTTGTATCTTTTGTGCGAGTGTGTGTGTTTTAGGTCGTTCTTAGTTCTACTAATAAAATGTAATCGAAGAGTTGTTATCCGATACTTGTCTACTAAATTGGTACCGCTACACACTTGGTTCGTAGTGAGGGTGGTTGCTAGAAACTCATGGACTAGACCCATCAAAATGACGAGGAAAACGAAGTCAATAACTATAATAACGTGTAGGAATAGAGAAATACTCTTGACCAACGGCTCATAACCTTTTCATTTCTTTTTTTTTTTTTTGTAGTACTCCTTTTTAAGCAGCTGTTATGCCTAGCACCCACCTAAGTGGCAAGTGGAGTATCACGATTAAACTAACTGAACATGGATGATGACTTTAAAATTTTACTTAAACAAGAAAATTGAGGCAAAGTAGCATGATAGTGGTATCACACGAGGCATGCAGACCATCATACAACTTGTTTGGCATTGCGCGTTTATTATACTCTTCTGTTTTATTTTGACATGCGCATTGTGTTCTTATTCTTCTCTTCCGTGTTACGAGTTCAGTGCACACATGCGCATTGTGTGCTCATAGTTATTTTTCTGGTTCGTACTCAGAACTATTTACAGATCAAACCAATCTTACGAACCCGCGTTCGTCAAGAGTGCTTCGCGCTCCGATGGTTGTGAAAAAGCGGATTACGTTGATCTTTAAAAGTGGAATGATAAAAAATTAATAAAGACAACAGTTTTAAATTTACTTTATGTCTTACAAGCTTAATGACTACCCTGTGCCTGATGAGATGTAGCTAAATTTTCTGTACCAGATTCAATGTTCGTCAAAACAAGTCGTATGTTGCCTCTGTCGCTTATCGCAAAGCGACACCGCACTGAATCCATTCTTTACAAAATATGAAGAAGTAAGGGCAATGAAGAGTAATTTGATTTCTTGCCAAATTTGAGAATACTTGCTTTGCATTTTTGCCCAGAATGGTTCATAACTAATCAGCTGGAAATATATTTGAGCTTCGGAATTATTATTCGAGTCGATAGTTACCTCCTGCGAACTTTGTTGAGTAGAAAAGACATCAGAAAGAAATGGAATTCTCGGGTATTTTAAGATCGGTAAAAATCAATTATTCTTCTGCAAATACGCCTTTAGCCATGATATATACGTATCTTTAAGGTAGCGAGCTGGCAGAAGCGTTACCACATCGGGCGAAATGCTTAGCGTTATTTCACCCGTCTTTACGTTCTGAGTTCAAATTCCGCAAAGGCTGACTTTGCCTTTCATCCTTTCGGAGTCGATAAATTAAGTACCAGTTGTGTACTGGGGTTGATCTAATCAACTGGCGCCCACAAAACATTTCCGGCTTTGTGCCTAGAGTAGAAAAAGATATATACTTATCTTCCATCTTAATAACCATTACTAGATTAATCATGTATAATATAATTACTACTACAGGTAAGATTTAGTATGCAAATTATGTTACCCCACCGCCCCCGAAAGCCTAACGACCCTTTCAACATACCCAGCTCCCCCTTAGGGCAGGTAGCGCTCACGTTGAGAATCTCTGCTCTAGACGGTTAATGAGTGCAATGCAGTACGACAACTTTTATAGGCTGTACTTAAGGTTCCCGTCAGAACATCTGTCGAAAACAACAGCAGCTAGGGTTTCTTAGGCTTAGTGAGTGTGACTTACGTACAGTGCTCTGGTGTTTTGTGAAGACGTTCTGCAAGATGAAGGCTATAGAAAAATAGATTGAGAGAAGAAAAACAGCTGTGATAATCAGTTCTGTTTTTTTCTCTAAGTGCACAGCCTACAGCCAGTCTTCGGCATTTGAAACGAAGTATCAGTCTTCTTTGATCACAGTAGCTGTGAAAAAAAGGAAACAACACTTCATTACTGAGCTATCTTCTCCTGTCATATGGATAATCGAACTGGCAGTGGTTGGAGTATCACGCAAGTCTACATCGAAGAAATACCGATACCTCCATACTTACCTCGATTGTAGGAACTTGCACTAGCTGGAGAATATACGGCAGCAATCAGGATTATCCTAGAGCACAGCTGCTCAAACGAACACCTTCCGCGTCAGTGCGGTTGGGAGGTTTTGCAAATTTCATGGGCGCAGTTCCTCTCTGCTCACTAAAATAAAATGGGAGGAGCTGAAGTAGGTACCAGAACAACTCTGACAAATTTACAATCAAGGAAAAAGCAAAATCCGAATCAGTCCTTAGTTTAACGTCTTTTTTTATGAATTAGAATTAGAAAAAGCAACAAAAATGACCTTTCTAAATATGTGCAGACTGAAGATAAACATGAATTCTTAATGTAGCTTGGAATTTCCAAGCGTTGATTAGAAAATATTTTATCACCAACTACAATTATCACAAACGCGGTAATAAAAAAACTAATCGTTAGTTAAAATTGTATGTAAATTATCGCCGAACAGATAACTGAAGACAATATAATTAGCAGCACACCCAGGAACAAGTGAAAGCGACTACCAAAAGACAGCCGCGGTAACATAATTACTGCCCACATAATAGCTCATAGGAATTAATGTGTCGAGCTAAAAGACAATCTGAAGGTTGTATCACAAACTTAAAACGCCTTCACAGAAGATATTTTCACAAATAAATATACATAGCTTGTCCACTACTTCCATTATCAGAACCATAATGACTGCCAACAAACTAGAGAAATTTAAGTAGGTGTAGATAAAATTGTGTTACAAAGAGGTTAGCTATGCAACAAAGTTGTTCCGGATTCGGTTATACTGCGCAGTAACTTGGGCAAATTTCTCTTCCAATGGTTTGAGATTAGAATATGATGGTAGAAACTAAGTAGACGCATGTACAATAGAGCCAAGTTTAGTTATTGTCTGCAATGGCGAATCAATTCTTTAACGTGCTTCGATAGCCTTGTGAATGTTCGTCAAGGGTGCCAGTAAATTCTACATGTTAATACCTTTTATTGTAATTTATTACCTTTCATCCAGTGCATGAAAAATAATTAAATATTGCATCAATAAGGTGATCGCTATTCCAACAAGTCTCAAATAATAAATCTGTAATTTCAAGCAAGACGAACACCTTCTATGAAGTAGACAATTATTGCTCGGTAGGTAACTAAGAAATTTAAAATAAAAACAACTGCTTTAAGTTTTTTGTACTATCAGTGAAGAGAAAAATGAGAAAAAAATTAGTATCAATATTAGGAAAGAGAATAATTAGCTAAACGAAAAGTAGTCATAACTTTAGTATATCACATGGGATAGAAATAACAAGTAAAGAAAGGTAAATGCGCATCGACATTTGACTAAGAGTAACGCAATTATCAACTGCTCCAAAGACATTAGGAACAAGCACACAGCTTTATATGGGAGTTAAGGTCATAAAATATGTCAGCATACATGTTATTATTGGTGAACTAGGTATTGAGATAATTATGAATGCACGTAAAATTCTGCTTTTCGTTAACATTGCAATATAGTCGAGATGTATTTACTAGCTCTGCTTAAAACAAGTCTACTAATTACTTTTTTGATTTTTACCAAGACACCGGCTTATATTATCACACATTTCAGATATCTACACTCTAGAAAAACTTTTTAAAAAATAGTCAAGGTCACTATCAAGAGCCTCAGGCTAAGAATTACTAGAACTACTAACTTAACTGATGCTGTCTCCTTAGATGCATCGCTGACTACTTCAGAATCAAGTACATCCACGCTTTTCATGAGTTTTCAAACACCAAATTAAAAGTGGACGTATATTAACAAACTATTCTACTACTCCATTGTGTGGTTCAAAAACTTAATCTTTTATATAACCAGAACGTCTCGTCTTTACTTGTCTTACGAAAACTTAAAGTGGCTACTTACGGCAACAGAGGCCAAGTTTCAAGAAGAAAATTCCCTACGATCCATATAGCCAAATACTACAAACTTCAAATACAAAAATAAACGTAAAATTATTTTGAACGTACAACCACTTTTTCTTAACCTTTTCATTCTTAAAGGTTAAAATCAATGTAAGAAATTCTTATATCTTTTATTGAGGAATTTCCAGTAAATCGTAAGTACAGAAACATTTTCTGTAACACTTCTTTCAACATAAAAGCTCTCATCCCAATGCGAAGTTATATATACTTGACGTTTAGCTCAAGCATATAATATGAATTCCAGTGTGCATTAAACCCAGGTTATCTCAACCATGCAAAATCAAAGAGCTGAAAATAAATATTGCATGTTTCAAGGGGATTTATACAAATGCGTTTATAACACGTATTGCATCCTTAAGACTTATCGACAAGGGAAATTTCACAATACGAGGTGGTATCAAAATGTTCACAGACTTGCCATGTTTAATATGAAATAACTTATTTACCTAAGTTTTAACATCATCTCCTTCAAAATCGTCACCTTGCGCCGCATACACTGGTTTCAGCGTTCCTTCCACTTTTGGAATCCGCCCTGGAAGTCGTTTTCTGTGAGTCGACGACCTTCTGCGATTCAATCTTGATCTCGACAACTGTGATAAAACGGCGACATTTGAGTGGTATTTTCATCTTGAAGAAGAGACAGAAGCCCGCGGGTGCTAAACCTGGCGAATACGGCGGGTGCGGAAGCGATACCATGTTGCTTTTGGCGAGAAACTCATGAGCGAGGAGACCTCAGTGACAGAGTGCATTGTCCTCATGAAGAATCCAATTCTTCGTGCTCCACAGATCCAGCCACTTTCGCCCAATGTTCTCCCTCAAACTCTTCAAAACGTCGTTGATTGTCCTTTGACGATCCTCATGCACGAGTTCATGAATTGTCTCCTTATTTCCGGCGGTGACGTTTGTGGCAGGTCTTTCGGATCGCTTATCGTCTTTCATTTTTGAGGCGCCAGTGCCATTCGAAGTTTTGTGTACGACCCATTGCCTCGTTGCCGCAAGCTTGCTGAGGCATGCTCAATGTCTCTGTAGCAGACTTCTCAAATTTTTTTTTTTTCTATGACTAGTTTAACATTCATTATAAAATGTGTTTTTTTTATGACTAGTCTAACATGTTGCTTTAGAAAAGTCTTATTAGTTCTTCTTATATATAGTATCCTATTATTAGCTTTTAAGTTTAATTTCTATCCTCATTCTTTATATTGATTTAAATTTTTTCAATTAGCATAATGGATAACAGAAGTTATAAATTACTATCTCCCGCATCCTTCAATTCTAATTTCCACTCCTAAAGCTTATGTTACTTATCTCTTTTTGGGTTTTCAGTACATTCCTCTTTGTTTGACAATCTAAATAAGTATCGCTCACCCCAATCCTTCTTTCTTCCAGTGACCACCCCTTCCTCATCAGTCATTCACTTACCAGCAACTCTGTGAAATACCCTTTTATGTAGATAAAACTACATGTATGGTTCCAGTGTATTGAGAGTCGAACAGATTATTTGACTTTAATTGATTTATCACCATCAACTAGAATACAGTTGACAACTCCCTAGAAATTTAATTCTAAATAGTTGAAGACTACATGCTACATAAATTCTTCTACGCGTAAGTATCCACCTCACCATTTCTTCTATCTTAACCCCCACTATTTCCCCTGCTACTCTCTATATTATCGTAGGCTTAACAAGGTATGCATTATCTTCTAAACTCATTCTGCCACATATATAACAATAGGAAACAATATAAATATTCTAGTTTCCGCAGTCTCCGAAGAGAGCGATGTATGTGAAATTGATGTGATGTTCTCATTAATCAATTAAATGGAGCCTCTCGAAATGGCCATAATGTATTGACACTTGTACATCTTCGTCATTTCTTTATATTCTGCTTGCCTAACATGGAATCTACACTTCGGAAATACTATTGAAAGTACCTTTATATAAAACGTATATAAAAAGTAGATATCTGAATTACCAAGTGCGGATATCTTCACATAGCTGGGTTCCCTTGTCTGCACACACGGCAGAAATATTAGGTACAAACACCTCTACGCGGAGTCTGTGATGTTCGATATTTAATTAATATTGTTGAAGTGTGCGGACTATACCGAATGAGCAAGGTGCCTCTGTTTAAGTACCTATGGCAACTGAAACTTAATGATATGTGTGTGTGTATGTATAATGTATATATGTATATATGTATATATGTATGTATGTATGTATATATGTACATATGTATATATGTATATATGTATATATACATATATGTATATATGTATGTATATATATATCATATATATATATATATATATATATATATATATATATATATATATATATATATATATATATACATATATATATATATGTAAATACTCACACACACACACACACACACACACACACACATATATATATATATATATATATATATATATATATTATATTTATCTTATGATATTTACTTTACTTTATATTATACTCATTTATTGTGCTTTTAATTATTAATTTTTCTATATGTGATAGTGGATTTTCATCGATGAGTTCTTGAAAATTGGTTATTTTCCCTAAAACTATATATATTTTATATATACTTTATCTATAAGGCTCAATTTAATTTTTTATAAATTGATTTTAATTGAGTTTTTTACCTGTAATTTTGGATTTTGTCCCTAATAATATTATTATATATATATATATATATATATATGTCGTAACAGATGTCATGCACTTTCTTCTAGCCTAAAGTTCTTGATTAGAGAAATGTATGACATGATTGAACTCAACTGGCGTGTCATGAGTACACCCCGCGGCTCACCACATGCTCAACTATTGATAGAATAAATAATTCTTACAAATTACTTTTCTTTTACAAAGTCGTACATGCAGAGATCTGTGGCAATCCTAAACACTTGCGTTTACCTTAAATGTTCATGAACCAAATCAGCACAATTCCATACATTAATGGCCATCACTTTCTGAGGTGCAGATAGATCAACGTATAATCTTGTATTGTGAGATACATTTTTCTTAGAAAAATATCTGGCAGCCAGATTTTCTTACTTAGCAGTATAATGTATAAATTTGTTTACTACACATGTCATTCTGTCCGTAATAATTTTATATGATACATTTTCGTCACCACCTAGGTACAAGTAGCATGTATAGAAAAATTGTTGGCATATATAATTTCCATTTGAAAGATGCTTTTTTTCCCCAGTGTATATAGACCAAATACCATCAGTGTCAAAGTGTCTTATTGGAATATAACTCAGGAACGGTTTATATTGGAGACAATAGTTGTGCTTTCAGTTACATACAAGGTGAAAAGTGTTGATTAAGTTCGTCAATGATAACAGCAAAGTAGTAGCCAATCTAATGATGAGTGAAGAATAAACGTCTTATTTTTCACAAGATTTTCTTACTCTTTTTTGTTTGTTTGCTTCTGACATAGAGTTTAATTTTATCAATTAAAAGTTGTTTTGAACGTACCCACACTTTCTTTCTCCAACGGCATACTCAACATTCATATCTAGTTTGATTCGCTATGATCTTGATAAAGAAAAGCTAGCCTGTTTGTGTAAACCCTACATACATACTGTATGTACAATAGGTCAATAGATTTTTCGCCCAAATCAGAATTATTTATATATGTGTGTGTGTGTGTGTGTGTGTGTGTGTGTGTGTGTGTGTGTGTGTGTGTGTGTGTGTGTGTGTAAACTAATACACCTGCTTGTTGTTCATACACCTGTCTTCGTGTTTTGTTATTCTGTAAATTTCAACTATACATATTATACATATATGTGTGTGTGTGTATCGTTTGATAATTTCTTTTGTTTCTGCGTATAGTCACTTAAATCTACATGAATATTTTCTGTGGAGGGATGCACGAAATTTTATAAAATTTATCTGTGATATATTTCTACACTCACTTCCTATCTACTTAAAGCTACTAAATCTGATGTTACGCATCACATTTATGTTGCTTATATTTCCTTGGTATATTTATGGTTTCCTAACCATATAATTGTGTTTGTAGCTATTTACATGCGCATTATTATATTACTGCATTTCTGTATTTTGAACTTTGAACTCTGAAGATATTCTTGTATTCAGACATAAAGAGAGCCCTCATATAATTTTATTATAACTTTAGCCGCTGCACAATCAACATGTTTATATACCTAATAGAGGTGAAGGGCAGAGAATGTAAAACTTTGGATATGATGCATTTGGAACTTCTGGAAGGTTATTGCTTTCATCCTGATTCGAAATCCCATTGAAGTCATGTTCGCATTTCGTCACATCTTGCATCAGTCGTTTATACAGTAACGCATTGTTGATTCTATAGTCGGTGTGTTTCTGCCTGTTTCTACGTAAATATTCAAAACGTATGTAACTATTATGTTATTGTAGACAAAACTTATCTTCTACACTAACAGTTCAATCAATATCCAGATTATTTACATGTGTTATTGAATTAAATTATGTTATAGATTTAATATTTGTCAATATAAATAATCAAACATACACACACACACGCGCGCTCACACACACACACACACACACACACACACACACACACACACACACACACACACACACACATATATATGTATACATGAACGCATGTATGTATGCATGTAAAAGTTCAAGATATATCTAAGTGCATACGTTTCTTTGTGAGTATAAGCAACTTCCCATTAATATCTATATCTGATAAATATGATTTCTGTTATCTTTTATATCGTTTTCATCAAAATTAATTCAGGCAAGTGAGTTTATATCGCTACATTAAAGACGTTCATAATTCCTTTATTTATATGCTATTTTACTCCCAATGATAAGAGTAAACTTTTATCTTATTAATTTCTTCTTGATATACCTTGCTAAGGGCAATGTGAAATGATGTGATATATATTACGAATCGAAATCAATTCAAAAATATTTTCCTTTCCCAACAGAAATAACATTGATCGAACTCAAGACGAAGGAAATATTATTGGAACCATCTGCAAGACAGTTCCAAATGACAAGTGGAATATTCAAACTCCTAATTCTGTTATTTATCAGGAATTTTTCATAATGTAATACTTTCTGGTTCTGGAGATAAAAACAATCTCCGTACTCTTGAGACTAATGATCTTTTAACAATTTCCAAATATGTTGCAATAAGATATTACATATCATAGATTTTATTTGTATTTCATCTTAGATCTGCATATCCTGTAATTCTGTCAATATTTTCCTTTCATCTACGACTTCTTATTCTTGTCCTTCTCTATCTCTTCCTCCTCCTCCTCCTATTTCATCTTCTTCTTCTGCTTCTTCTTCTGCTTCTTCTTCTCCTCCTCCTCCTCACCCTCCCCCTTCTCCTCCTCCTCTCCTTCTTCATCATCGTCGTCGACCTCGTCCTCATTTTCTTCTACTTATCTCTTCTTCATATTATCTTCTCTTTTCTTATTACTTTTCTTCTTTATATATCCGTTGTTCCATCCTTTTCTTCTCTTTCATTTATGTCTTTCAAGAAATCTTTATACATTTCATAGCTACTGAAATTACTTCGCTTGTTCAATAACTTTCATGTTTGATACGAAATATAGATTGCGCTATCGTTCGCTATGGATTTCAATCTTTCGGTTCACTTTCTATTATGGCAAGATTTACAGGAATTCAGTCAGTCGATGTTATAATTAATACGCTATTATTATTGATTTCTGCTACATAGACGATATATTTCACTTTGATAAGCATTTAATCTCAACTAGTCATAACTATATAGGCACAATAATAGCTAAAGCTTTTTTCCTCTTATTCAACCTACACTTATAGAAATTTGATTTTTCTAATTATTATTTTCTGTTCTTGAAGTGATTACTTTCCAACATATTCGTGTTGTTGCTTCTTAAAAAACTCAATATAATGTTCTCCTACTATTATATTAGATCAACTGTTGGATTTCGGCTTACTGACCAATATATTTCTTTTCCACTTCCGAGGTCGATTCATATCAGATTAAGATTATAGCTTTGATATTATTATCATCGTCATCACCGTCTTTACGATTTTCACCAGTATTCCAGACTACTACAACATGAACAAAATTAATGAAATCATGAATTGAGATGTCACAGTACTAAAGTGTGTTTATTCTCATGTAGCACACTCTTGAATCGAAGGGTTTCCTATGTGATGCCATATACAGTAACTGGACACATTTAGATGTTTATCTTCATTTGTACAGCTATATCCTGAAACTGGAATTATCAGGCATAGAATGCTACCAGGCTAGAAAGAACAAACAACCAAAAATCATAAAAAGCGTCCCATTTGTTTTTCCAACTATCATCGGTGCGGCCTATGTAGAAACAAATCTACAGGAGACCAGCACCTCTAATTTAAACACCAATAAAGTTTTGCTTTTTGGTCGTGCCTCAGTCGAAGAACATTTATGTAGTTGCTCGCATATGGGATATATATGCCTCGCATCTCTTGGATGATTTTCTGCCAGACAATACTTCCAAAAGATACACAGATAAAGCACCTCTAATCTAAATATTACGAATTCTACTGTCCTCCAGATCTCGTTTCTTTTCTCCTCTACATAAATAACATTGATGAAGCTATTTGCTTTAGCAAAGAGTTACATTGCCTTTTCACAATGTCGTCAACCGGACGTCATAAAGACACCAGGGAAATAACAATAAGTACAAAATAACCTGGTTTTCTTCAGCAGCATAAAATTTCTGTGACGGAACATACACTCCACTGTTTCGACTAATGGCACTTGATCTATGAAATATTGTAACAAATTTGTTACTGCGATAGCTCATGACGACCATATAGGATAGTGTTGCAATCGCATATCAGAAGCAATGTTTGAGGACCAGAGGTTACTGATCTCTAACCAGCTGGTGAGCTATACATGTACAACACATCATACTATCAGTGAGTAACCTAGGTTGCAGCAGCTACTATACATTCTAGACACCCAACTGAGTGGCAACCCTTCACGTATTATTACAAATTGACATGAGTATTCTCAATGTTATTACAATTGCTCCTGCTGTACCACATCAACTCATAGTGTTTGTCTTCTCTAATCTTTCTCTTTAGTAGCCTCTCAATTCATATTACTTATTAATTTGCTGCATAGAATTGTATTCCTATGAAGCCCACTACATATTTTAAATGCATCGTTTCATCTACATCTATCCAGATGGCGCACAATTATTACTCCTGGAACAAAATATACAAAACGCAACCTCTTGCACAACTTGTGAAACTTTCAGTTGAGGGTGTCCACATTGAACAAAGACGAAGAGAAAGAAAAGTAAAGACTCAAACAAATATTTCAACAGAATTTATCTTCAAGGACATCTTTAACATTTGGAAGAAAACACTACTGGACGCAATAAACTCACAGGTAAAATAACGCTATTAGACTTGGTAACATGGGTTAAAGGAAATAGTTTAACATAAGTAGAGGGCATAGTATTCAATGCTAACGGTTAAAAAATTTTGGAAAACAACTCAGACACTAAACAAGAAATTCGGAAACGAAAACAGTGTATCAGTAAAGATCTATATCAAAGCATTCTTATATAACTATTTATTTATATACTTATCTATTTATTTATTTCTTAGCGGAAACAAACGCCTATCGGACACTATTAATGAAGTGGATTTGGAAGGGCGGATAGTGAACAAGATGCACAATCAATACTAGAACGTGGAACAATATCATCAATAGATTCTTTTTGTCCGAGATAAATATCAGAAAATACCCAACTCTGTCTATTTCCTCTCGCAACAGCATAACCCAGAAAGCAAAGAAATAACATACAATTTTCGATTCAAAAGAGGTATTGCTTACAAGGTGGTGAGTTGGCACAATCGTTAGCATATCGGGCAAAATGCTTAACAGCATTTCTTCTGTCTTTACGTTTTGAGTTCATCCGTTCGGGGTCGAATAAATAAGTACCAATTGAGCACTGAGGTCCATGTAATTGACTTATCCCTCTCCTGAGTTTGTTGGCCTTGTGCCAAAATTTGAAATCAGTATTAGGTACTAATTGCAAGGTGGTGAGCTGACATATTCGTTAGCGCGGCGAGCATTTTGTTCACCTTTACATTCTAATTCCGTAGATATTGACTTTGCCTTTCATCCTTCCGGGGCGATAAAATAACTACCTGTTGAGCACCGGGTTTGTTGTAATCGATGTAATCGACTATTCCATCCCCAAATGCTACCAAAATTTGAAACCAATTTTAGGTATTGCTTATAACTGTTGGAGGAAGACAGTTGTTTGTGGATAAAAATTCTTGTAGAGATTAAAACGTTCTTTTGGCAAATATTTGACTTCAAGCTCAGTTCCAATGCTTTGGTTTCTACCGTAGTCTTCGATCGACAGACCAGAGCATTGTAAGGGACATTTGGTTGAAAAGATCTATTTGAAAACCTTTCCAAAGCGGCAAATCTTCATTTCAGTCGTAGTTGCATCTTCATATAACTACACAACGTAACCTTTGAATAACCTTAAAAACATTAAACAATATATATTACTGATATTTATCTCGTACGCCTTGTTTGATGTGAACTTCTGTTCACATCAAGAAGAGAAAGAAAAGAAAAAATATTTCAACAGAATTTATCTTCAAGGCCATCTTTAACATTTGGAAGCAAACACTACTGGACGCAATAAACTCACAGATAAAATAACGCTATTAGACTTGGTATTAAACTGTGATGGAAGAAAGAATGATACTAACATCATTAAGAAAGGTCAAGAAACAAACAGAAAACGCCACCTTAAATTACCAGGGAATCTTTAAATATTCCACATAGAAAACAGGCATAGCTCCATCACCCATGGCTATTTAAATGGTACAGCATAGATATCAATGACATCTTAAACAAACTGAAAACATCCTAACAAAAGATTATCTGTGAGCACGTTAAATCACTATGATAAATAACTTTATGTTCAAGTAAAATACCAAAAAATAAAACTTAACTCTTGCATTATCATAATGCAATACTATAGCTGCTGTATTAGTTTGACCTATAATTAACACTTCAGGCCAGATAAAACAAATAAAAAGGACACAAATATATCACTGCAACAAAAATGATCACAATAGCCCAAACACTGTATTGGGATGTTCACCGTAAAAAGTAAGTGCTGATGAGTAACATATATTGTATTCTAGACAAGTTCCTCTTGCCACTTCCTTTTGGGCAGGAACAGAATCTACGGACGTACTGTGAAGTGGAGAGAGTGCCATACATCCAGAGTGCATCTCATGAAATTCAACAGAACACGTCAAATTATGCATGTTAGAACCCAGCAAAGTGAAAGCATAGTGTATCTGGAAAGAGGAATTTGTGGATCGAGCCCAATTTGAGATAGTTCTGCCGCCTATCCGAATACTAGGGATTATTCATTCAGTGTTAACCTGGGGCTAAAGGGTATACTCATTGTTTATGCCGTTTAAATCCTGTTCACTGTATTCGGCTACCTGATGTCATCAAAAGTACGGATGTACTTCAGGAATTTCTTCGTGTCTTTAGAGCTTATAAAATTTGATAGAATGAATATGGAATTCACGTAACTCTGTGATGGGTACAAAGGAGCGTTGTGAATAATAAAGAGTCTCGTGAATTCCATTTCCTTTCTCTCTCTCTCTCTCATATATATATATATATAAAACACGCACACTTTATATGCCTTTGTGTGCTTGTGAGATGAAGGTCATGCATGTAAGTATGCTTATATGTATACATGTAACACTTAATATCATAAAGTTTCAAATCTGAATCTAACATTAGCTTATTACTGCCGCTGTTATTGGTATATAATATACAATTGTTAGCAATGCTACTTAGAAAACGTCAATCAAGTAACGTTCTGCCTGGCTATTGTTGAACATAGTAAATTAATGGAGTGAGAATATCGCATTACTTAGATTACTTGCTTCTAAGCAGAGTGGAAACATTTACGGATGTATCTCATGAAATGGAAATAATCATTTGAAACTATAGAAAGATATATTTCACTCTGTATTTAGAGTTTCATGCCGCTGGGTATTTGACATCAATTTTGCATCCTACGTAGATACAGAATGAACAAGAGAAGGTTTTTAAAATGCATCTTGCATAGAAAGATACATTTTCGAAATTGTTTAGACAATGTTGGAAATACAATATGTTTAATTTTCTTTCGAAATTTTAGTATCTATAATCAATTGAACTATAACGTCTATTACTGTTCTCTTGCGTATATTCAATCAACAATTAGGATAATTTTCTTAGAACACATAATATATTATTGGTAAATTTCTGGTAAATTTCTTCTGCGATAAATAATGACTTTATTGTAATGTGAAAGCCAATTGAATTCTATAGCATTTCTTTGCAAACATTTGTTCATTGTCCTAAACTTATTTGATAGTTCTAGTAAATTTGGTGTTTCCATGTATCACAATCACCAATTGTATTTTGTCTGTGAAGAAGAATTCTATCGATGTCAGCAGCATCTCACGTCGTCATGGAGTAGTGCAACTACCGTGTAATGTCAATATGTTATTTCGATAATGTGTATTGTCAATATGTTGTTTTCCGTGTAATGTCAATATGTTGTTTCCAGACAATCAATGTATTACGGCTCATATCGCACGTTTTACGATTCTTTACACAGTTCCTTTATCTTGCTAACGTGTAGCAAATCATAATTTACAGTACCAAAAAATGAACATACACTAATAAATGTAGTAATATAAATCTAAAAGAGACAAATTCAAACTCATTACCTGTTTACAAACGCTCATAATTACCAGCATATTGTGTTTAACTCATACAAGTTACATTGTAGCATTATATGTATTTAGGCTATCAAGTAGTTTGTTGACTGAGCTCTTTCTGTTATCCACTCTCTTCGTTGTATATACCAGTATACTATTCACTGCCACGCCCAGTAAGGCACACTTTTACGCAGGCAATATTGACTTTTATTGCTTTTTAAACTTCCCTAATTATGCATCAACTACTTACGAAGTAGAAAATGTATGCCAAATTTGCGTTGCTTGCATGAAGAGAAATCTTGAAAACATCCTCCTATAGGGCACGTCAAATTGTTTCTTTCAACGGCAAAAATTATACAATGGCTATTCGTATCAAGAAAACATTGCGCCTTCGCCTTAAACATGAGCGTCGACTCTTCTAAAGGCATTATTGTCGCTCAACCTACTAGGTCTAACTATCACCGAAAAATTTCCTATCCATTCATGATGTTTCAACCTACAATCTAGAATCTGAAGTAATCATTACCTTCTGAAAAAACGATAGATTTTTAAAGATCTCCCCTTTCCTATTCATGCCAAATTGTAACTCTTTAAATGGAACATTAACTCTGTATCAATCCTACTGATTCCGAAGCACCTGCGAATCCCATAGGCACTACTCCATCAAGACTTGGCAAGTAAACTAAGAAGATTCAGTTATTCAGAACTGCCACTTTCATATATCAGGTTATTCACAACAACGAACACGCTTTTCTTAGACTGATTGCTGATCACAAGTTTTGCTCAATCAGAGCTATCATGGGGCTAAACGATAATAATATATTTACTAGATATGTTGTTCATGAATATCCGTTTCACTATATTTTGCTTCGTAAATGTCTCTTTAAAACATAATTGAAAACTTTTGTAAATATTTTTCAATAGTTTTCTGAAGGAAGTACATGAAAGTATAGAAAACTATTACTTTCTAAATAGTTTGCTTTTTTTTCCACTCAATGGTTTCTGTCACAATTGAAATATTTAACATAAGTTGATATCACACCTGATTATAACCTCATGATAAATCTATACAAATAACAAAACTACCATAAAGGTAATCGCAGTTTCTTTCACCCCTATGTATTTAAACTCTTGCAACAATGGTCAGGATGAGATATCAAACAGAATTATATGATATCATATCAAACAGATGGCAATATATCAACCAGAATGATCAAAGACAAAGATAAAAACAGAATTAGCTAATAATATAACAGATAAACAAGTGTTTTATGGGTGTTTATATGCACTCAGACATACGTGTATTATGGTGTGTCGCTGCCATTTAATAATTTCTTTGTGATATCTCATATGATACAAAATAATTATATGACATTGCATTTCTAAATGTTTAGACCGTTTATGAATATTTCAAATAACTTAGTTGTCTTGATGTTTCTGATATTCACAATATAAAAGAAGCCGACGGAAGTTCTACAATTTCAAATCAATAAGAAAGATGACACAGTGTATTCTCATATCTGGTTTTGACTTTATATAATATAAATTTAGAATTAAAACGTTTCTCTTCTAAACGGATTAATTAAAAAGTAGAATCCTGAATCAACTTTAAAAGTTCTAAAACGGAAATCATAGGAATCATTCAACCACTACCGTGGCTGAATATATTCTTAAGTCCACCATTTCGTCAATCACAGCAGCTTCCAAGCTTCACCACTAATTCAGTTCTCAACTAAATTGCAAACTGTTAATAGTTTTAAAGAGGACAACTCCTCAGCTACACTTTGGCATAAATAGTTTGAGATTTAGTTCAGTAGAAAAAAGTTACATCAAAATATCTGCGACCCAAGGGTGGGGAGGGGTGGGGGACAGTAAGGCAGATATTCATCTTCAATTAACATAAACTTTTTAATTTTAAATTAAAAGAATACCTTTCTTAGCTTAAATGATAGAAAAATGCATGAGGAATTCAGAATCACTTGTCGTAATCGAACAAAAATTAGTAGAGACAGAGTCATGATGTAAAATGTTATGAAATTTCATGTCAGTATGTAAGGTAGTAAGAGAGTAGCGCTTAGGAATAAGAATAAAGATTAATTTTCTAAAATGAATTCTTATCTTCTAAGGTACAGATTATTTAATTAATCTTTTTAACTAAGCACTTTCAAACTTCCGTTTTTGATAGAATATGTCACAGAACAGCGTTTATTTCTAACGTTTTTGACAAAATTTTGTATTTTAGAAGCGGTATTTCATCACATTTTACGTTCTGAGTTCAAATTCCGCCGAGGTCGATTTTGTCTTTCATCCATTCCGGATCTATTCAATTGACGTACAGATTATTTAATTAATTAAGAACTGGCTTTCTTTACTGCAATATTTTGAGTAAAAATTTTCTTATTCTTTGCTTTGCTAGAAGTAATAACTTGTCCTATACTTTTCCAGGTTTATAATTTTATGAATATGACTTTTCATGCTTGCATTTTTCCATGTAATATAACAACAGTTTGCTGTTTTACTGACGATGCAGGGGGGAAAATGTTTTAGTTCTAAATACACTTAAATTGAGTATTTCAATAACAAATGGACAAATATTTTCATAAGCATCAATAAATCCCGTCTTCGTATCTTTTTTCACTACATCTTGACTCAGATGTCGATATCTATTTTTGGGTGCCAGTAAAGATTATTATATCCTTTTCTATCCAGCACTTTCACCCTTTCTCATTCTGCCTTTCTTTCTCTCCTTCTCCCTATCCCTCTCTCTCTCTTTCTCTCTCTCTCTCTCGCTCTCTCTCTCTCTCTCGCTCTCTCTCTCTCTCTCCCTATCTCTCTCCCTCTCCCTCTCCCTCTCCTTTATCGCCTCTACGTTTAGTGTGAATAGTTTCTTATATAAGAACCTCTAAACATTTAAATTACAAATTTTATTGAACAAAAGGTCGAATATTTCAACTTCTTAACAACCATTCCCCATATTACTTCAGAGGTAAATATCAACATTAGATATACGTAATAGTTATTATGTGCTTACTAAGTGTGTTTCCCTTCATATTTATTGTATCATGTCAGTGCATTAAAATATATATCCCATAGAATAATGGTGATTATCTAAAGCACTACACCATATTTCTAGAAGAGCAGACATAATCTATATATCCCACCCCATATGTATATTTATCGACTGATGCAGATTAAAGACAAAGACGACACCAGGAGAAAGTCTATGCTTTATCAATTGTGTGCTAAACCAGAAAGAGTGATACAGATAATCACCCGTCTCCACACTTATAACATGTTCACTTACCTGAAGAAATTGTAAGTAATTAAAGGTGTAAGCTGAATAAAAATATGCGAGAGAAATAAAACTAGAGAAAATGACACAAATCATAATAATAAACTCTTTTGTCCTACAGCACCATAGACATTAATCAGTGACGTTCATGTGTTTCTATGCAGTAGGGAGATAAGGAATATAATGTTTCAGGTCAGATAAACTTCACTGTATAATGTTTGCTGACCAGGACTTCCCCATCACTACCTTCAGACTATATTTTATGGGTACATTAATCATATTGTCACATCTTACTGTTTTATAAAGTTATTCAGCAAAATATAACCTTACTGCAGAAAGTAGCATAAACTTTAGCTTCCGTTTAAAGTTTACAGCATGAAATAGCAATAAACTTGAACTGGACTACTTAAGATATATCAGGATATAATTTAAATAAAACAATAAAGGAATAAAATGGTTTATTTTTCTGTGGAAATGAAATGCAAGATATATGCTAAGTTGGTTTGCAGTTTTACTTGATTTATACCACGAAAGAAACAAATAAAACTTTAATGATATACCATATTTTCAAATATTTATAAAGCAGGAATTTTAAAAGCTTCTAAATAGATTTTCTTCAAAGTGTAGACAAGGAGAAATAGAAAAAAAATGCATTTTCATTTATTTAAATTTCTGAGAAAGCATTTGACTTTAAAATGATAGTGATAATAGAAGGTCAATGTTGCTATTTTAATAAGTTTGTCAGAAAACTTTGAGGATATTGAACATTTTGTTGAGTCCGATAATTCAACCAGAAATTCTAGTAGAAATGTTCCATCTGGCGCCATACTTATTATCTTACAAATAATACAAAATTGAATTGTCTAGAGATTGTATTTCAATGCAACTGAAAAACTAGAAATAAAAAAAGTTTTACTTTGTTTTGTAATTTTTCTATTTGGAGCAGATGTTCGCTTTAAGTGAAAACAACAATAGTTTATATATTAATATAAATGTAAATATTCATTAAAATATATATCGTTTACTGAATTTCATTTAGCAGAAACAAATGCACGAAAAGGACTTCGTATACTCTCTCATTTTATTTCTGTAATCACTCACTTCATAAGTCTCAAAATTTATGGCGCGTATTGTTGGTGCAGAGCCTTCTGTCGCAATACTTATGTAATATATGTGTATCTGTGTGTGTGTGAATGTTTTTGTGTGTATGAGTATTTATATAAATTGACTTGCAATAATTTCGTTACAGAGTATTTATATGAATTTACTTGCAATAATTTCGTTAATTCAACACGTAGGTAGCAAAGACGAAGGCATTTGAGGTAAATCAAAATTAAGTTGGTCCGAACTTGAGGCCCTTATCAGTTATAAGGGACATAGACCTCTGTAGCATTTATTGTAGTAATAAAACTGCTTCATACAGCATCAAACAATTCTTCTTCACTGTGAAGGAAAATCTATAGAAAAGTTAACACATCATTCAGAATTCATTGTGCTTAAAAACAAGACGAATTTATTAAAATTGGTACTCGGAATTGTTGCCTTAATTCTCATCAGCCTGTGTCTATCCAGTATGTTTCCTGTTCGGTCAATATCGCCTACCAGCAGATGCGTTTTTGTAAGGATCCTATGTAGTTTATCTCAAGATGAAAGATATGTTCTCTGTAAAAATATTATTTATGTTAACATATTATTTTCTACATAGATATGACTAGAAGTTACAAGAGATTAGTCGATAGATGTTGTGGTCGGAAAGAACTCCACAATGATCGCCTCCTTTTACCTAACTTTGAAGTTTCACACCTAGTCTTAAATCCTGAACCTTTAGTTACACGATTTGACCTCATTACCAAATGTATATAATAAATACACGTGACCTTGTGTTTATGATGTTAAGCCGACAAGCAAGAGATCGTGGTATTTTTTGGTTTGGCACAAGATTAGCATATAGATTTAAAACAGTCTGGAGTTACAATTTCTGGAAGGAAAGGTTTCAGAGATGGGAAACGCATATTTTACAAAAGATTAGATCATACATTTAGGAATGAGTTGGGTTGCAGTTTGAAGAACAGAGAACGGTGATTGTTACAGTATGGGTTGATACAGAGATAAGTAGAATATTTAATTTGCTTGACACTGCTAGTAGGTAGTTAGGGAAAAGATTATACCAAAGTCATAAACAGATATTGCAAAAGCGAAAAATTAACGATAGAGCCTATCTTCATAATTCGTGTATAGACGTACTAACAAGGTTTGTGCCGAAAGACAGAAATGATTGATAATGTATAAACATAACTAACGTAAAGGTCAAATTAGTAGCTTCAAAAACACGTTGCTGGATCCTGTATAATAGCTGAGTCATGACTATCTACCTATGAATTTTATGTGTTTACCTACAATCTCAAGAATATATATTCTAATTAGATTGAAATTCAATACCCACAGAATGTAGCTGGATATATTAACTTCTCTCCTATTTCAGCTGTTTAAAATTGATTGCATGCATTATTTCCTGACTCACTTTTTAACTCCCAATTTGCATATACAGGCACAAACACAGACAAATGTACATGAGCGCGCACTCATATATACGTGCACTCACACGCATGCATACACCTATTATATACATATCGGTACACACACACGTACAGACACAGAGACACACACACATATACATATATAAACGTATATGAATAACATACACACGAACGCATATCTGCACGTCTGTGTACAAAAATGGTATTGCCATGTATACGGCGCTTTATTTGTGTATATAATTAATACTTCGAAATATGTAGAGGTGTAAATATATGCGTGTGTGTATACACCTATGTACCCGTGTATGTAAATATTATAAATATTTATGTATATATGTATTAATACAAATAAGCAAACCTAAACTTACAAGCATACATACATAGGTACGTGTGTCCATAAATATTTAAATACGTAGCATCTGGCAATATACACACTGTATACAAATTGTGTAATTTGAAAATGTGCTAACAGTTTCTTATTACACAATACGTATAGTTTGCGACTGTTGCAAGATATTATTTATGGTTATATGTATACAAATATATATGAGGGTATATGCAAATGCGCAAATATGGGCACGTATATCTATAATCTATAAACATATAAGCATTATTTTGATATAAATATACATATATATATATATATATATATATATATATATATATATATATATATATATATATATATATATATATATATATATATAATGCTTATATGTTTATAGATTATAGATATACGTTCCCATATGTCTGCAAGTATATGTGTATCTATGCTTATATATAATATATATGTGTGCGTGCGTGTGAGGGGGGAGAGACAGACAGACAGACAGACAGACAGACAGACAGACAGATAGATAGATAGGTAGATAGATAAATAGATAGATAAAGATAGAAAGAGAGAGGTATAAATATTTACACATATAGGTGTATGTGTATATATATATAAATATATACAGTTGTACGTATATACATATATGTGGATATATCTATACACACCACACATTTATTATATTATATATATGGACGTATGTGACAAGGGGCACATTTTAATACACTCTTGTGCAAGAACTCCATTCGATATTCATGTGTCTTGCATGTTTTAGGCTTAATTGATTTAAATTAGTGGCAAAGCGACAACCATCAGTGAGCTAGTTGTACACAAACACACTAATTGCTGACTTAGTTTTATGGATACCATTAACTGTGTCTTTGATCTCTTGCATCCCCTCCCATCTGCTCCACTTCATCTGTCCTCCAACATAATTACATGTTAGCTGCCATTTATTTCCATCTTGATATGTCTTCATCATTGTGATTTCATTTTATTTTGATATTTCTTCTTTTTCTACTTTTACGCAAACAAATATATTCACATGCAGAAAAGTAGACATATGCATATATGTACACTCACCCACTTACAGGTATGCACTCATACGCATAAATTTATACATTCGTGTTTGTGCGTGTGTGTTTATATATATGTACACAGGCATAAATATACTTCCTAACATGCGCATATACGTATATATATATATATGTGCGTGTGTGTGTGTGTGTGTGTGTGTGTGTGTGTGTGTGTATGCATGTATATATGTACATTTGCATGCAAGTATGTGTGTATATGCAGTTACACATATACATACATTCAAGTATATTACAGAGCACTTTTTCTGTGAAAAATTCTTCGCGATCTAAATAAGTTGAAATATATGTTGTAATGCATATATGAATCAATTAGCTATGTATACATACATATGAATATATATATATATATATATATATATATATATATATATATATATATATATATATATATATATATATATATATATATATATATATATATATATATATATATATATATATATTCATACGCACAGACACACGCACATGTATGACAATATATACATGTATATATAAATGTATATTTTATTATATAATTTTTGTTATTATCTACTTTTCTGTCATGTGATACATTCCTCGGCGCAACATCAAAGAGAACTCTGCGTGTTACTGTTTACACACTAAGGCAGTGAGCTAGCAGCTTCGTTGATCATATGGATATTAGTTCCTGTCATTTTGCACTGAGTTCAAATCCTTTCGATTCCGAACGTATCTTTCGTTATTCCACAAGATTCAAGCATTGAACTGGAGGAATTGTTCGAGGGAAATGCTCAACGAACTACCCTGAAGTACACATATATGTCTCCTGTGTGATTTTCTTGTTCAGATTTACTAAGGAACGAAGACAACATAGAATTTCAAGAAGTGACTTACGTGGGTACTAGGTTAGATGATCTAAGGGCATACATTGCTGAATAGATAGTTACGGTGATGTCGACGAAGATGACACTGACTACAATTATAATGATGATTATGAAAAGCAAGAACGTTGTTGTCACTTTGCTTTGGTCTAGTTATTCTAAGTCTCACGCAGGTGCTCAAGAAACAGCAACCTATACATTTGACAGTGAGTAATATTTCTGAGTAGCAATGATATATTTTAGAGGAAGGAGAACAAATACTAAGAAATAAGATTTCGTTAAAAGGTTCTTGCAACATTTGCGTCTTTGAAAGAATCGAAACAATTCAAATATGTTCTCAGCTAACTGTCTTTCATGAGATATGAGTTGTACCCATAACAAAACATTATGCAGTTCTGACACTTTGAGATTTCGTGGTAATTGATCATAGTATAAATACTATAGAGTACCATTTCATATTATCCACCAAAGCTCTGATGATCAAGTGCCTGATTATTGTTTTTAGATGCAAGACTTTTGAGATTTTTACTTCAAGTTGCTTATATTTGCTTAACTCTTCATACGTTTATACAAAGATGTTGCCGTCTGGTGGAGATGACATATGAATGAGCAAACCTGTTTTGTCAATGTGATTTTTCACCACAATAACCAGTCTAATAAACTGACCAGTATGAATTCTGAAGTCCCAAAGATCAACATTGTCTTCATTTTCTAATATTCTGGTCAGATTATTATTAATTTTGTAGTGTTTATCTTAGTGTATACATATATATGTATATGTGTGTGTGTGTGTGTGTGTGTGTGTGTGTGTGTGTGTGTGTGGTTGTGTGTATGTATGTATGTATGTATGTATGTATGTATGTATGTATGTACAGGGTGAGGTGAATAAACCGTCGTCTAAATTACACAAAAATGAAGATAACGCTGACCTCTGATTTTAACAGATATATTTACCAAAATTACATACATATATCTTGAAATACTAAAGAGTGACTGTATTCAAAAAAATCGCCTTTAGCTTCAACCATGGCCTCCAGACGACTTTGGTATCTGCTGCAACTCTTCTGAACGGTCTCCTTGATTAAGTCGTGAATGCTGCCATATTCTTTGTCTTCAGTTTA